>NC_141547.1:16935000-17212500 GCF_021556685.1 Rattus norvegicus
CTCGGCTAGTTTTGTGTCAGCTCGACACAGGCTAGCCTCTGAGAAGAGGGAGTCTCAGTTAACAAAACAGCCTCAATAGGATGAAGCTATAGACAAGCCTGTAGAGCATTTTTTTAATTAGTGATTGGTGGAGATGGGAGCAACTCTGCAGGTGGTGAAATCCATGGGCTGGCAGCCTGGTGTTCTATAAGGAAGAAAGCTAAGCAAGTCAGAGGGAGCGAGCCAGTGAGCCGCTGTGCCATGGCATCTGAATTAGCTCCTGCTCCAGGTCCCTGCCCTGTTTTGAGTTCCAGTCCTGACTCTCTCCAGTGATGGATTATGATGGAGAAGTGTAAGTCAAATAAACCCTTTCCTTCCCATGCACATAATCATGAATTGATCAGTAAAACATAAATAGCGTAAAAAGAACATTGCAACGTCCACCCAGGATACACAGTTAAGACTCCTTATATAAGATATTATACTTTGTACACTGTAGATTGTGTTAAATATATAGAGTAACCAACACAGAGTCCATTGCCTAATTAAAGGCTCTCAGTAAAGAGTTGATGAACGAGTATACTAGCTACGAACTAGAAATACGCACAGAGTATTGAGAATATGGACCAATGAATATGTGACAGTACCTGGGAGGGAAAATAATTTTATAACTCACAAGTTCCTGGGAGGAAGCACACAAGCATATTTAAAAACAGGTAATTTAATTAAAATTTAATTAAAATTGACTTCAATACAGGAAACTTGGTGAGGTTGAATGGGTGCAGAAACCCCATCATCCACCTGAGGAAATTGATTTGCTTGCTCCTGACCAGATTCCTGGTCTGGAATACATGGCCGTGACTCCCTACGTAAAGAATATGACCCCTGGTCGTGTAACATAGATCACAGAGTTCTTAGATGGGCCCTAAGGGTTTAGCCAATAAGCTTTCCCTTCCCAGACACTCCTTTCTGCAAAAGGTATTTAATCTTTGGTCCACACTGAGGAATTCGTATGACCCTATTCTCCACAATGAACAACCAATAAACAGTTTGGAACCAAGAAAAATTTGAGTGCAATAATCATTTCTGGAGTATCAAAGGGCAAGAGAGTTGGCCATTTCCAACATACCCAAGGGATCTCAAATAGAGGCTATTAACAAATATATGATAGCCTCCTTTGAAAGTATTTTCTAGAAAGTACTATCTGTGTACCTGCTCCATACCTAAGTCCCCTGGGTTTGTTTAGGTGGTCATCCTGAGCAAATACATTTGTGCAGGTGTGACTTTAAAAATGAAATAGAAAGCAATCAAACATGCCAAACTTTTACCAGAAAGCCCAGTATTTTCTGCATGTGGTTTCCCACTCACTGTTACCTGTCAACTGCTGTCAGGTTGACAGAAGTATCTGACTGTTCTTTGGTGATATGAATATTGCTCCCAGATAGTAACATATCTTGAAGATCTTTAGTTTTTTAAAAGGTTTTATTATGTATGTGGGTGTTTTACCTATATGAAAGACTGTGCACCACTCGCATGCCTCCGTACCTTCAGAGTCCAGAAGATGTAGGATCCCCTGGAGCTGGCATCTGGGAGGGCTGTGTGTCAGTATGTGGGTGCTGCGAGGTGAACCCTGCTCCTCTCTAACACAGAAAATGGTCTTAAACACTCAAAGAGCCGTCTCTCCAGCCCCATCTTGGAGACTTTTCACCTCATGAATACTGTTGATGGAAAGCAATTTTAAATACACTTCTTGGACATCCTAGAAAGATAAAAGTCTTGGTGACTCTTTGAAGCACTTCTCAGTCTCATTGAAGGCAGAGATGTGAAAGGACGGGGGTGGGGTGGGGGTGGGGGGGGAGATGCTCATTGGCTAGAAAAGTTTTACCAGAATGGAAACTTCCTAGGACTCCAAACTCATTTAGAAATCACAGATCTGAAATACAATAATTAAACATCCATCCAACTAAGCCAGCATAATGTTCTCCTTAATTATCCTGCCTCTTGTCCATTGGCCCCATCTTCATCCTCAGACCCATGGCTACAGAACTGTCTGCTTTATGTCCTGCTCATGGCAATAAAAGTGGGAAAAGGCAGAATGGAATTCTCTAGATTTGTGTGGTAAATTCCATTGTAACTCCTGCAAGCTTTCTGAGAAAGAAATTTTCCTCTAGGATTGGTAGCAACTCCCAGTTGATAATTTAAATGGCTGAGATCAGTTACGGTAAAGCCCTTCTGTAGTTCATCAAAAACACTTAAAACAGATTGATGCATGTTTGATGCATACATGGAATATATACTGACAGCACCGCCTACATTCTGGGATAGATTGGCACAATATTCTAATAAATACAATATTATTTCCACTGTAAACATATTTACAAAAACAATGTGTTAAGATTGCAGTAAAATAATAATATATTTTTAAATAATAAAATATTATGTTCCTCATCTATCCTTAGTCATGCATTATTTCCACATTCAAGGCAAATGTTTTCACATTTGATGTAATGTTGGAGCAACAACCTTGATTTTAGTCACATATGTGAAGTATTTTATTTCATTTTATAGCACTTGTAACCATAAAATCTCTGAAATTTCATGAGAAATTCTAAAGTGAACAAATCATTAGCTAGAATTCTCATTTAGATTCTGTGCCCTCTTTGGTTTGCTAGAACAGTTTGGAGATGGACAAAGATGTGGGTAGAGTCCTTGTGGGTAAGGTCATTTACAGCAATCTCACACAACTGTTATCAACAGATGGTCATAGAAAAGGATACATCAAACTAAAATAAATTGTACTTTTCAAGGAAAATCAAGTCTAACTCATCAGCACAATGAAGAAAACAGCCTAAAAGTTTGTGTCCCTTTCCTTTGTGGACAGTAGCATCATCCTGTCAGAGAGCACAATATGACTCCTGTTTCTCACAAGGCCAGTGACAACACTCCAGTATTCACCAGTGCATCCTGTAACTTATTTGAAATCAGCAATTAAATCATCAAGGCTGGGCTGTAAATAATCAAGGATGAAGTCAAATTTTACAACTTTCCTGCAATTATATAGTTCAGAAAGTTTGTATTTCTATCATTATATCAGCACTAGAATATATCTCTTAAGCACAGAAATGTTCTTTTTCAAGTGGGTTGAGAGGGCTTCTACTGTCTCTGTGCTGAATTCTTAGCTAAGCAAAATAGCCAAGACCACAGCATAAGAATTAATAACACCATCCCCAGTTCATCATGTGGAATCGCATGACTGCGTGTGACTCTAATGCATGCGACCGCTAATGTTTCATAGTTGTAATGTCTGGTCCCATCTATTTTACAGTGTACCCATAAGATATGCCTCTGCACATTATTTGATCCATCAGCAACTATTAAATCTTCTTTTAAAGTTTTATAAAGGTGTTGAACAAGCCAACCGTATAGCAGCAAAACACATCCATTTAAAATACCAAATTCCTAACCTAAGAATAGCGTGAGTTCCACAGGCTAAAGTGATCATTTAGAAGTGTTAAGAGTTGGAATTGTGTGAGCTATTTGGCTATAGGAAGCCTTGTTTGAATTATCCGTGTAGCACTTCACTCTCTGTTGTAAACAGGAAAGAATATAAACAGGCTGTAAACATAGGACATGAGAATTATTTTTTCCAGACTCATGATTTTTGTATTACTTCTTCAATTTTTTGAGATTAAATATAAGTGCATAATTTCCCCTTCCCTTTCCTCCCTCTAAACCCTCCCATATACCCCTCTTTGAACTCTTTCAAATTCATGGCTTTTTTTAAAATTCACTTTATTACCTGATTACTGTCTCCCATCCCAGTCCTTCTCCCCACAGTACCTCCTTTTTTTCTCCCTCCCCTTCTAATCTGAGAGAGTGGAGCCCCTGCCCTAGTACTCAAGTTTCTGCAGGGATAGGCTCTTCTCCCACTGAGGCGAGACAAGACAGATGAGTTAGGGGAATGAATTTCACAGAAAAATATCACCTTTATGGCGAGCCCCTGCTCCATTGGTTCAGGACCCTCATGAAGTTCAAGATCCACATCTGCTACATATGTGTGGCTGAGGAGGGAGGTTTGATCCAGCCCATGTATGCTCTTTGATTGGTGGCACAGTCTCTGACAGAACCTAAGGGTACAGGTTAGTTGACTCTGTTGGTCTTCCTATGGCGTTCCGATCCCCTCCAGGGCCCTCAATCCTTCCCCCAACTCTTCCATAAGAGTCTCCAAGCTCCATCCAGTGTTTGGCTGTGGGAAGAAACAGATGTGTGGGGAGCTGCTGTCTCTGTGCAAGCTTTAGGACAACTGGTTCTATCCAGGTACGCAGTAGGGAAAGATGAAGTCTTCAGATCTCCCACAGGTGCTATGAAAAACTCTGGTGCCATGTATGGTGCTTGTCTTATGGAATATTAGAAAAGCAAGCATAAGAGACCACGAATTTAGAAAAGCAAGGATAAGAGACCATGGAATATTTAGAAAGGCAAGCAAATGTTCTTGTGGTATTAGCTTTGTTTTCAAAGAGGCTATATTTGCCATCTGGGCACTTGTTTATCGAAATTAAAATATCCGATTAAGCCTGATGAGTCCTGGTTATCCCTGGCTATGACGAACATACTTCAGCACCAGTGGACAGTCATCTGGGTGTGTAACCTAGATCTTAGTTGAGATACTGTGCTGTTTTAGTGCAACCAGACTTTGCAAATCATAGCTGAGGACAGGGGAACTGTATCATCTAAGGCCACCCTCAGCGAAGCTATAATGACCCCGAGGAATGGCTTAGTCTACAACTGCTCTGTTGCAATTACCCACTTTATTAAGCATTGAGTATTAACTGTCACAATGCTCTGGCATTGTACACTTTACTACAAATGACAGGGATTCTGAGACATAAGTTATACTATTTTTTTGGATAACTAGAAAATTTAAGGAAATTTGTCACCCAATTCACAGTAACTACAGTTGAATTGTAGCCGCCTAGATAAAAAGGGAAATAGGATTAATGGAGTTCAGAGGTGATGTAGATTCTAATCCTTCTGGGTCTCTAGGACTCTGATAAATGCAATCTTTAGAGCACTGTGGCCTTCAGCCAGGGCTACATAGAAAGGCCTGGTCAAAAGCAAGCAAGCAAGCAAGCAAGGAAGGAAGGAAGGAAGGAAGGAAGGAAGGAAGGAAGGAAGGAAGGAAGAGAGAGAGAGAGAGAGGGAGAGAGAGAAAGAAAGAAAGAAAGAAAGAGAAGGAAAAAAGAAAGAAAGAAAACAAAATCAGTAGTTATATATACTTGGGCTGTTTAGTACCTGATAAATAATAAAACTGAGAAAAAATAGTTATGAAAAATAAAGACTATGCTAACAACGACTGCATGACAAAAGTGGTACAAAGTATCTTCTCTACAAAAATACCCTGAGTCATGAGCGTGAATCCTATCACAGTAATTTTGAGAGCATATCTTAAATGATGTGTGCAGGAGATCTGCATAAGCAACACAGACCTGGACCACCAGGAACATTTGTTTGGGTAACTTACTAACATTGGAGGTTAGATGTTGAGATATTCACATCAGGATCCAGAGACAACTGTCTGAACACAGGCTGGCCAGCCATGCTTTAGGTTAGCAGTGCTCAACCTGTGGGTCTTGACCCCTGAGGTCAAACATCCCTTTCACAGGTGTCCTATATCAGGCAAGTGCATTCTGAGTCATAGCAGCAGCAGCAAAATTATAGCTATGAAGTAGCAGCAAAAATAATTTTGTGGTGGGATGTCACCATAGCATGGAAACTGTACTGAAGGGGCAAAGCATTAGGACGGTCGAGAACCACTGGTTTCGGTGATTCTGCTTCTGAGGTGTTCCACGTCACTTTCCCAACACATGTTTGCCATGTTTTCAAGCTAGTAAATGAAACCTGCTGTTCCAAAGGCATTGAGCATGCACAGTATTTCCGAGAGCATAGGGGAAACAGTCCCCTAGCATGATAGCACATCCTAAGACACCACAGACTCACCGTGCCAAACTGGGCAAAAGAAGAAGGTGAGGGAAGTGAAGTGTTGACCTCCTCACTAAGTATAATAACAGGTCGTGTGTGTGTCTCATCTTAGTTTGAAGTCATTTACCAGGGCGTGGCTGATGGTGAGTAGCTTGACCCTGTTGTTGTTGGAAGGTTCCTAAAGATGAAGTTGAGGTCGGTCATTTTCGCTGTCACTGAAGCTCTGGCACGGAAAGATAGCAGTGGCTCTGTGCTCCATGTTATACATAGATGTGCACCATATCGGGCATAAAGGGTAGAAATTCTGAGCTTCATTTGTGTATTTAACTCAAAAAGATGTCAGGTGGAGTCTACATTTTATTCATTTAAACTTAAATTCTACAAAGAGTACACTTTTTGAAATTTAACTTCTTGGGAACTTGAGAAAAGAGGGAGAACTATAAGCAAATTCTGCGCATTTCAATTTTCTTGACGTGCTACTAGTAAGTATTTAAATTGTTTTTACATGCCACATTAAAAATGTGGGAATTCACAGTTTGGAAGAGTTGGAGGAAAAGGTGGGATGCCAATGAGTGCGGCCTCTGAGTCAGTTCAGTTAGTGGCCGCTCTGAGCCACTTCATACTGACTGCAGGGAGTTTGGGGGTATCAACAGATCACTGGGTGTCATGACTGCCTCCTGACATGAGGGGTGGGGACACATTTCAAGACAACCTACAGATGCCTGCAACCCAGAGAGCACCAAGCCTCGAGCACACATTTCTCTAATCCATACATATCCAACATAAAATTTAATTTATAAATTAGACTCAGCAGCATAGCTTTAACAAGAACTATTGTTACAAAGTGCTTAATTGAAAGCTTTTAGAATTGTTTTAGTTTAATCATTACTTCTCGTGTGTGTGTGTGTGTGTGTGTGTGTGTGTGTGTGTGTGTGTGTGTGTGTGTATTGTTTTGGCAATCATGCATATGGTGGTTATACACAGACCTGTCCAAAGAATGTTCTCTGTCTCTCTTTCTCATTCCCTCCCTCCTTACCTCCCTCCCTCCTCCTCATCCCCCTCTATCCTTTCTCTCCCTCCCCTCCCCCCCCTCTCTCTCTCTCTCTCTCTCTCTCTCTCTCTCTCTCTCTCTCTCTCTCTCTCTCTCCCTCTCTCTCTCTGGTGGGTGGTAGGTAAAGCTCTAATTCAAGTCCTTATAGTTACATGAAAGATCCTTTGACAACTGAGCAGTCTCCTCAGCTTGCATGTGTACATTTTTATACTGCATTTAGTGATGGGTAACTGGAAATACAGAAAGTTAACTGCAGATTGGGAGCAAGTACTGTACTGACGAAGACTATGACAAATCAGGGGACTGTCTCCACACACACAATTCACCTCCTTGTCCAGTAGAACAGTGCCCACCTCCTTATGCTGTGAGTGAATGTATATCCCTCTTCTCTGGTTTCCCTGAGAACAGACTTGCTGTATACAGCTGGCCAGTCATCACACTCTTAGTTTCTTCCCAAGAGTGTTGAACAGTTCTAGTGCTGGGCCACATTGTTAACTATCTTTCAGTTTTAGCAGCACGCCAGCCTTGTCTGAGGTAACAAAGAATGCTAATATATCAGTGGCTACCAGCCCAGACTTGCACATGGCCAAAGCCAGTCTGAGCCGGGCAAGCCCTCAGTCAGTGGAAACTCCCTCTTCTCAGATGATTCTTCTATCAGATTAACCACAAGAAGTAAAACACGACCACTGCTAAAGCAATCTACTACATCGTCATTTTTAAAAAATTATCCCTTTTATTTTTCAGATTATATTATAATCACATTACTTCCTACTTTCTTCTAAAAACCTAGATTGTCATTTTATATGGGCATTTTAATCAATATATAATATATATTTTTATTTATTCAATGCAGGACCTGGCTATCATTTTCCATATGGAAAACCAGTTTTCTTCTAGTGTTATAGGGTTCCCCTTAGATCTCCAATGCCACCTCTGTAGTGTATAAAGTCTTCACATGTCAGTCACCTTTCAGCTGAATTCTTTCATCTGTTTAACTAGTTTTTCCTCCTTATCCAAGCACCACATGGCTTTAAATATTTTAGTTTTATACTCATAGGCTATATACCTAAACCTCCCCTTTTTATCACTAAAAATTTCCTGACTATTCTTATATCTTTGCTTCTCTAACTTTACTCTATATCAAAACATGCCACAAGAATATTAATATACTCATCAAAGTTTTATATTGAATGTAGAGACTGATTTGTGGAAATATTATGTCTTTACAATATTGTTGAGCCACTCTCCAGTTATACATCTTTCTCTTTAGCTTTTCTTGAGAGCTTTAAATATTACAACCTAACGATTGTACTTATTACTAGAACATAAGGTAACATTTATAATTTTCTTTATAGACCTTATTAATGGAGTACAAGATGCAGCTCATACTAACTGGGCATCCAGACACACACACCCCATAAGTCTGGATTTATCCATCACTTCTCTTTCAAGCTAATTTTGTCCCCTCCCTTCTAAGGCAGGACCACGCCTTGATGGGGATTGCCCAGTCATGCATACCATGATGCTCTTTTTAAACTTTGATCTTACACGAAGGGCTTGCTGGGTTTCTTTGCCCCACTTCCCAATGTGGCCAACTCTCCCCTCTCTGCCTTCCATTTAAAAACAAAACAAAATAAAATAGAAATGATCACTGTATATTTAAAGAAAATAACCTTCAGGCTTAGAGCTTCCCATATTTCTTTTAGATTGTGTCATTTAAATGTTTCCTATACCTACAGATATATTTAGACATATAGCTGATCAATTGCTCATAGATATATAGATTCATTAAAGATTATCCCCAATGTTTTCATATATATATATTATCAATAGTAAATAGTTGCATGCTACTGATTTTGAGTCTGTATAATTAGAAATATTCATATTTATAATTGTTTCCCCTTCCTAGAAAAATTTCAATATAATTATTGACTTCTCTGATTATTTTGCCTTTTCAGCTTGGCCTGGTCTAAATGTATTTCATATATGAGTAGCAGGTATCAAAACTAAAAGTATTTCAGTCTGGAACCTGACATTAAAATATATAGAAGCAGGATTTATAAATAGTAAGCGCCAAGTTCACCTCAAAATTAGATATTAAATTGCGGCGTCTATAAGAGATACAGTGTAGTTGACTTGAAACCCTCTTACATATCAAAAATATAAATTTGGACCTTGTATAATAAAAAAATAGCCTTTGTTCATTATTTATTTGCTTGCACACTTTGCGGTTCTGAGAGTAGAACCCAGGTCCTCGCAAATGGTTCTTCCTCTGAAGAACTATCCTTATCCTGAGATAAGTGTGTAGAGAATGTTGCTTTAGGAGTGTCAGTCCCTCAGCCTGTGGAGGATTAAAAAATATTTACTTCAACTTAATTGGGGAGGATGGAGCTAAAAGGGGTTATGAAGAGTCCGTGAGAATCTCAGGGAATGTAGGTGACACCGTGGGCAAATACCATGCATATAAACCTAAAGGGAGGGGAAGGGAGGCCATGACCTGAGGACGACAGAGGGCGTTGCAGCAAAGGACACGCGTATGACTACTGTGAGCTTGCTATGACTGGGCACCGGCCTGGTATGGCATTGCCCAGACTCTATCCTGGATGACACCCGACAAAGCAAACTCCAGGAAAAGCACGACTAGGTGTGACAATGTGTACTTAGGTGCTAAGAAGAAACCAAAGGCAACTAGCTAGGAAGGGAGGCTGGTGTGTGACTCATGGTAATTACAGCTGATAAATCCAGGTAACCTGGAACTGCCTTTCCAGGTACCTCATTAGTGGAATACACCAACCAGCTCTAATGCCCTTCAGATCCAGGGTGTACCAGTCTTGAACCATCCTAGCTATCCTAAAGGCCGGCGAATACAAGGAAAGGAGCGTGGGGGAAGAGGAGAGGGGCAGGTTGCACCTCTTTTGACACTGTCTGGTACTGTAAACCCAACCAAGTATCCATAACTGGAGAGGGCATATACCCTAGATGATCACCTGCTACTACCATTTTCCTATAACTTCTTGCTCCTTCTGAATACTCATAATTAGACACAGGTAGGTATAGCTGTCCTCCTTCATTAAAAAGTCTTCCTTTTGTAGTAGTTGGAAGCTATAACCAAGATCCATGGCCAGTGCGGAAGAGGAGGTGAAAGGGTTCCAAGAGCCAGAAGACCAGGAGACACGCTGCTAGACTGTGACAATGAGACATGCCAGGGACACTGTTGACACGAAATCTCAACAATATGGTTCCCTGAACAAGACCCGTAGAATGACAAGACTGGTCAACATGCCAGCTCAGATAGGGACAATCTTACCAGGCCTTGCTTTTAAGTGGAGAGCTGCAGTCTCTCAGCACATGATGAAGGAGAGAAGGTCTGAACTGTTGTACTTATATATGAAAATCTCAAAATTTTGAAGTTAAACAGGTATTCATAGTAAAACTCTAACCAAGGTGATGACATTAGGATAGAGGGTTTTATTTAGGGTAATTAGGTCATGAGGACAGAGTTCTTACTATAAAAATGTCTAAGAAAATAAACTGTAGATACAAGGAGAGAAAGTTATTTTTAAGCAGAATTATTAATAAAAGGGGAAGAAAAAGCTAAAATTTGGAGGAAACCCTCAGCCTCTGCATAAGAGAAAATAATAGAAAGCTTATTTGAGGATAAAGAAAACATTTTATGGGGTGATAAATGCGGACCAGTGCATTCCAGCAGAACCCAGATGCACACATCAAGAGGATGGAGAAGTAAGTTAGCCACCCACCCAGAAGCTCAGATCTACTGAGCTAAAAGATAAAAGGATAAAAGAAGAATAACCTAAAGACAGGTGGGGAAATTATCAGATGCTATCCTTTCAATCACAGATTCAGAGTGGAGGAGCCTGGGGACAGAACAGTACAGAAGAAAGGATCATTTCTGCCCTACCAGGTCAGGTTAAGTAGTATTTTGCTGTTTTTCTTGGCAACCTTAAGTGCTACTCCAGTTTGCCTCCGCTTGGTTGTTTGCTGCACCAAGAAAAGGTACAGGGATGTGGTTGGTTCAATTTAGTTTTCAAAGTATAACCATGGAGACATGGGATCCAGGTAGAAAACTAAGCCTGAGAGGGTGCTTCTGGAATCCTCATTAGGACAGTACCCTTTTGAAACACAGAGATAGGATTATTTTCAACGCGGTATAGCCACCAGCATTTGTTTCCACCTTAAGAGTGTACAGGCACATGAGTCCAGTGGTGACTGTGGCACATATCAGGGCAGGGCAGGGTCTCTCAAAGCTAAGGAAATCCAAACATGCACAGCCATTCTTCAGGGACAGAATTTCCTCCTGGGTGAAGCCAGAAGGTGAGACCCCTGCCCCAGAGGCCCTTTAATGCTGCTTGCCTTGCTATGTTTGAAACCTGCCTGGGGTGAGGGTGTCTTCCCTCCATTCTGCTTCTCTCCTTTAGAATGGGAATGTCTGCACTGTGTCTGTCAGATCACTGTATTTTGGGAATACATAGCATGTTTGATTTTAAAGGTCCAGAGCTGAGGGCAACTTGCCACAAAATAAATCATGTCCAAAGTCATGTCCATATCTGATTCATGTGATATTCAGATGAGACTTCAGAGTTAAAGATGGTGTCATTTAAGACTTTTAAGGTTGTTGAGATAAACAGAATATACTTTGTATATAAGAGGGCATGAGTTTTGGCGGTCTAAGGGCATAGTGGTAGCCCTGGGTGTTTGTGACCCATCTCCTAAACTTCTCTTTTGAAATCCTAACTCCCATGGTAGTTGTTTAGGTCTGGATGCTGAATACGTCTAGAGTTAAGAGCTCTGAGGAATGAGATGAGAATAAGGGACACTTGCCTCTTCCACCAGATGAGGATTAGACACAAAAATAAGTCAGGTATTCAGTGCACTTCATCTGTGAGCACTGTGATTTTTGAACTCTCATCTGCCAGAACCATGAGAAATGTGATTCTAAGAAGCCATGTTCTGGCATTTTGCTATAGCAGACCTAGAAGAATAAAACAGTAATGAGTATAGTCAAGCTCAAACCCAATGTGCTGCAAATTCCAGCTGTGGTTTTACATGTGACGATCACTCTGTACTTCAGGTGGGTTTTCTATCATTTGATGGACTACCTGGATGGCTGACCTCAAAGGAGCAAAGGATTATTTTGTGTCTGCTTTCAGTGGCTTCCGTCCATAGTCACTTGACCCAGTTGGTCTGAGGCTGTGATGTTACAGTATATCATGTCAGATGTGTGTGGTAGAGGAGGCCTGATCACCCTGAGGTTGTCAAGAAACAAGCAGAAGGGAAGGGGGTACTGGTCCCAAGATTCCTTTTAAGGGAAAACTTCCAGTGACCTTGCATCTTTCCATTGACCCCGATTTCTCTAAGGTTCTATTCCCTCTCAATAGTGGCACAGGCTGGTGGCCAAATCATTGACATGTGGGGCTTTGGGGATAGAGTAGATCTAAGGGAACAACAGATTTTCACTAACTATATACTCCACCGTGAAATGGTGATAGCTTGGAGCAGAGGTTTGGGTCAAAAGCTATTGTAACATTTCAATAACTCCCATGAAGGAATGCTATGCAAAATTTATATTGAGAATGGGCTATTCCCTACCCTGAGTTACTTGGTGTTATATAGAACAGTGGTTTTAGTCTATGCTTTGCCATGGTGACTGCATTTACAAAGAGTGTTTGACTCCACTGTAAAGATGAAGGGTGAGTCTATGCCTAGGATATATAAGCAATGTCATTTGTACATTGTACCATTCATAAGGCGCAGACTGATAAATAACATTTGGAAAAACATAAAGGATGAATAAAGGATGACACCCTATGAATATGGAAATATAGGAGAATATTGCTGCATTAAAATTGTGCAAAAAAAAAAAAAAAAAACACTGCTGGGGGATGACTGTTGTTAGAGAGAACCTGAGTTTGAATCTGTTTTTAACAAATCCGTGAGTTTCAGGTTCACTGAGAATATCCTGTCTCAAAATATTAGGAGGATAGTGATAGAGGAAGACAATAGACAGCGGCCTCTGGCCTCCACAGGCATGTACACTGTCATAGAGTTTCTATGGGTATGATAATATTGTATGACCAAAGTAATCTAGGGGAAGAAAGGACTTGTTTGGCTTATGTTTCCATGAGGTAATCCATTGATGAAAGAAGTCAGAGCAGAAATTCAAGGTAGGGACCTAGTGGCAAGAAGTAAAATAGAAGCCACGAAAGAACACTGCTTACTGGCTAACTCCCCATGGCTTACTCAGCCTGCTTTATTATACAGTCTATACCCAACTCCCTAGGGTTGACACCACCCACAGTGGTTAGGCTCTCCCACATCAATCACTAGTTAATAAGACACCATGCAGGCCAGTCTTACTGAGGCATTTTCTCAAAAGGTGGTTTCCTCTTCTCAGATAACTCTGTCAAGTCAACAGAAAAAACAAACAGGACATGCATACTTGTGCATATACATTCATAAACATTCATACGCACACACACACAGATACATGTACACATCCATATACCAAATAATCACACACACAGACACACACAGATACACACACACACACACACACACACACACACACACACACAAAACCACACCTTTTTAAAAATTAAATCAAACAACCTGGGTTTGTCTGAGCTAAGACTGTTAAGGAAATTGGGGCTTTTTGGAAAATTTCTGTCAACAAAACTGCCACAGCTTGTGAATTTATTCTTATTCAATAAATTCTGAATCATAGAAATATGAGGCTTTGCTATGTGTTTTTGACATTGCACATTGACAATTTATTTTATTTAAAGTGTGAAAGTTGGATCTTGAAGTTACCCTTCAAATAAAATAAAATTTCATACTATATATGGGGGCGGGGGGAGAGAGATTTAATAAGTTCTGTGACTCTATTCAATCCAACCCAGGCACCCTACTGACAGCCTGCAGATGAGTCTATAAATGGATTCCTCGGGTACCTAGATTTCAGAAGAATGACAGGTATTATTTTTAATTCCCCAGTAAAGGTTACAGATCAGGTTTCCAGACTAAAGGGCATGAGACGGGTACTGGTGATAGCACATCTCCTGACATATAATGGGTGCCCCTCAACTATACTCTTGAACTTCCCATCCTCCCATATCCTCAGAGTTGCACATTCAACTCCCACCCCCACCCTCTGAGAATTCTCTTCCTGCCAAAAAAATAGAGACAGCCTGACCACATGAAACCTCCCCTTTCCTCTGAAAACTCTAAGAAAAATTCCCCACTCTTTCATGTGGCCTGGAACTTTGATGAGAGTTCTTACCATGCTATTTGTTTAGCTAGAGATTTGGGTCTTAAAACCTTCTCAGAGTTCACACCATATTGCCTTCTGTCTTTGTACACGCCCATGACGTTGATAACTCCTTTAACAAATTCCTTACCCAAAAGCCAATTCTTCTTGACTCCCAACTGAGGTTCAAAAGCCAACATCCAACTATATGCTGCCTGCAAGAAGCTCCCTTTGAAGTTGGAAGTACATTTGACTAGGCTGAAAGCAAAAGGATGGAGAAAAATAATCTAAGCAGTGGAAATAGAGTTGTCATTTAAAGTTAAAGGAGTTCTGATCAACAGTACAAGTACAAGGTGTGTGTGTGTGTGTGTGTGTGTGTGTGTGTGTGTGTGTGTGTGTGTGTGCAGCAAACACTGAAATACCTATAGATACAAGGGAGTAATGGATATTTGCATGGTGATAATAAAGAAATTCAAGACTCTACTTCCAACAGTGAATAGTTTAATCAAATAAAAATTTTGTTTGTTTGTTTAAAAGTGTATAGTACAGTAGCTGTGACAGCAGGGACAGAGGGAAAGGTTGCTGTGGATGAATATGATTCATCTAATTTCCCAAAGTTCAACACAGCAGATACTTTACTTATAAATATTCTATGTTGCCCAAGCTGGATTCAAGTTCATATGTGTCACACCTCAGCTACACACCAGGCTCCCTCATTTTCTTTCTCTCTCTCTCTCTCTCTCTCTCTCTCTCTCTCTCTCTCTCTCCCTCTCTCCCTTCCTTTCTTCCTTCTTTCCTTCTTTCTTTTCTTTTATTTTGTTTTTAATTCACTGGCCTACTATGTGTTTTTTTTAACATTCACTTATTTGTCTTGTGTGCAGGGTGGCATGGGTATGAACATCTATGAGTGTCAATAAACATGTACCGTGGTACATGTGCAGAGGTCACAGAGTATCTTGCAGGAGTCAGTTCTCTCTTTCTACCCTGTGGATCTCAGGGATTGACCTCAGGTCATCAGGCTGGATGGTGAGGATCTTTACCTACTAAGCTACCTCTCCTGCCCAGGCTACTCTGTTTTCATTTAAGAATTTGATTCATATGAATTTAAAGTCACTTTTTATAGAGGTTTTAGTATGATTTCTGTTTTTAAGATAGAATATCTGATCAAAAACCAACTTAGGAAAGACAGGTTTATTCTGGCTTTCAGTCCCAAAGGGATATAGCCCATAATAATAGGGAAGGCATGGGAGTGGAAGTATGAGACCAGCCTGAAAATCAGGAAAGAGCGAGATCACATTTCAGAACAGGAAGTGGAGATGGGATTTAAATCCTCAAAGCCCACCCCCAATGATATATTTCCTCCAGGAAGCCTAAACCTCCTAAAAGTTTTATAATCTCCCCAAGCAGCACCACCACTGGGTCCTGTCCAATTATTTGATTCTATGGGGGACATGTCGCAGCTAATTAATCACACACATTCTGCTCCTGCTCCCTATAGGCTCATGTCAGTTTCATGATGCGAAATTCATTTAATCCAACTTCCAAAGTACCCATAGTCTGTTAACAATCTCAACACTGTTCAGAAGTCTGAAGTCCGTGTCTCTTCTGAGACTCAAACTAGTCTCTTGATGATGGGACTCTCCATGTTTGCTATCTGGGGTTCAGATTCAATGGGTTTAAATAATTCTACCCCACCAGCTTTGCTGTATGCAGTGTGTATGTACATGCATGCATGTGTGCATGTGTGCATGTGTGTCTTAGGCTATTTCTCCTTGTGTGCAGCTCTTCTTGGCAAATGTCCATGGTTCTGGTCTCTCCAAATTCTTGGCGTCTCCACTAAACTCAGGCTGCATGTAGTGAACTCTCCTGCTCTCAACACAGGACCTTCAACACACTGTCTAGCCTCTGAAGCTCTCTGAAGTTGCAGAGAAAGAACCCAGGCCTCTCTCAGCCATGTATCTTGCCCCAGCCCAGTACCAAGTGAATGTTACTGCCAATTTCTGATGCTTACGTTGAAACCTGACTCCAGTCACGGCTGCAGCTCAGTACACTGAAGATGGTGGCAAACTTCTCGGAAGCATTTGCTTTCTAGGGTAAAACAAGAACAAAAGCCAACCCTTAGGCTCTTTCCTTTCACTAGTAGAGCCTCAGCTGGGTGGGTCTTGCCCTTGGACACTTTTTCCTGTTTTTAGCACTCCAGAGCCAGGGGTTCTTTTAATGACACTAACCTCTTTCCCAGTTACAGCCTCTTTTTCAGCTTAGGATGCTCTCTGCTTTTCTTTTTCTTCCTAAACTGCACATTTTAAAATCTTTCTTTCTGCCCCACCTGTTCCTTTTCATTGTGGGTCTGCATAAAAGTAATCAGTAATAACCATTTTCCATTCTTGATGTAAGTGCATGAATTTAGATACCTAGTGACTTGTGTTAAACAGATAATTTTATTTGCAGCAGTACCTTGGTGAAATAATAAATGTACACACATCATTTAACAGAAATAATTAAAAAGGTTCAAAGTTTGGAGCTGCTTGAACAAGAAAGCTTTCTCTGAAGATGCATCATTTAAGGTGAGGTTTGAACACTGAGTGAGAACTAGACAGGCAGCCGGTCACCTGGTCCATGTGGTGCTAGCACCCAGAAGGCAGAAGGTATATGTTGGAGAATTACTGTGACTCTGAGTCCAGCCTGTTTAATGTAATTATTTCAACCTCTTCTTGCAAAGCAAGTGTCACTCTCATTACTTCTGTAGGTAAAGGACTGTCCAAAGATACCCCACTGTCTCGCATGACACCATCTAGAAAACTAATATGAGAGTCTACTTGCTTTATAGGAAGTTTGTTTGGTACCTGGTACAGAAAAGTATATGTCGCGATTTGAAAGTTTTAAGTCACATATTCTTACACTAGTTCTATTAAACATACCTAGTAGTCTAAGTGACTGGAAATAATTCACTCTTCCTGATGTTTAGGGAAGTTGGGAAATAATATGCTGATATATTTCCTCAACCAGGCCATTTCTCACTCAGTGATATGGCCCAGGGGAAAGGTTAAGCTGAGAGCTCAAGAGGGAGGGAGGTCAGGCATTCAGAGCTGTGGAGTTTACTACATTACTAAGCTCCATTCATCTTTTCTTCTACTGTAAAATAAAAATAAGTGGGAGTTATATTGGTAACTACTCCAGATAAGTGTTGTGAATGGGAAGTGAAGAAATATCTATAACTTCATCATTATTAACCACCCATCAATTCATCATTTCATCATGTTCAAACTTTATATCAGTCACAAAATATAGCAATATGAACTATAATGCTTCGAGTTCTATAGCTCTATGACAAAAAATACAGGATGAGATGTTAAATGGCAAAATTAAATGACCAATCTAAAATACAAGACCATTAAAAAAAGAGAGATTAAGTGTTAAAAGTAGTATCCATAAAATGGATAAAATATATTTCCAAAAACATCTTGTTTATATTTATCATCCTGTTACAGTGAATCAATTAAGTATCAGCTTAGTACACTATGAACATATAAACCCATCAATTAATGAAGGGAATCAGCAGAGTAACAATGTGTGGATGAATGAATGAATCGGGTAGGAGTTAGATGATCACGATCTCATAAGCAGTGGTATAATGTGGTATAAACTCAGTGACTCTCAAGTCTGACAGTTACTCATACTAAATCCGGCAATGAGAAAACAACACATTCCTACTTGGAAGATAAGTCAGGAAACAGCCTAATGTTCAATTTTTTCTTTGCAGGCTGACACGTTATTTTTGATTATCACAACCAATTACAATAATAGGTTGATTATTAGCTGGTAAAACTTCTCAACTGAAGGTTATAGAGTCAATGCATGATAAACCCAGGTTTCGAACAAGACTCTAAACCTTCCTGGTGTTGAGGGTCTGCTTATCACAAAGCTATTGTTTCAGTTCAACTTCACTGGGCATTCACCATGATGGCCAAATAGCCTTCATACGCAATAGCCATATATTTAAGTATCCTTCAGATACTTTTTTTTACATATATGTTCCTGAAAAGCAACAACAACCTACATGCAAGCGTCTACATACTGGGTTACATATGACAAGTGTCTACAAACTGAATCACGCATGAGACTTTCCATTATGCATTCATGAATTTTTTGAATACAGTTTTTATTGATGGAAGAACTGGTGTTATTTAGTGTGTGTTACATGTATGTGTAAGTATGTGCATGGAAGAGTATGCGCTCACATGAAGACCACACTGGCAGTGTTTCTCTTTCTAAATCAGCCTTTACATTATGTTTTAAGACAGGGTCTTGAACTAAACCTGGATGGAACTCATCCATTTAGCAAGCCTGGGTGAGCCATGAGTGCCAGAAATCTGCCTGCCTGTGCCTTCTGGGTGCTGGGATTACAAAAGCTTAACATCACGCCAACCTTTACATGGGTGCTAGGGATATAGACTCAGGTCCTCCTGCTCGTTCTACAAGCCCTTTTCCAGCTGCACCACTGCTTGGTATTTAAATACATGTGTTTAATTTTGAGAGAAAATAAATCAGATGCAAAAGCTTTGCTATGTGAAAAAAAAAACCAAATAGATTAGAAATGAGCTAATCAATTTAAAATAGATGCTAGCTGATTCGTTTCCTTTCTCATCCCTATGGCAAAACGACTGACAGCACAATATAAGGGAGGTTTATTTCGGCTCAATTTACAGAGATTTTAGTCCATCAGGATAGGGAAGGCTATACTGTCCCTGGTGATAAGAGCTTTAAGTCATAGCTTATTCACACGTCACAGGCTAGGAAGCAGAAATTGCAGTCAGAACCAGGGATAAATAAAATCTTCAAAGGCTGCTCCTCCTAGTCAATTGTTTCTATCAGGCAGATTTTACTTCTTAACAGCTACATGGCTTTCAAAATAGCCCCATAAGCCAGTAACCAAGGATCAACATTTGAACCTGTGAAGATACTTCTGATGTAAACCATAATAGTCACAAATGCAGCAACGAGTATGTGTGTGCAGTGGACGCAGCAATAGACATTTAATGCCCAACAAAAAGCACACACATGAGTTAAGAATACTATTTACAGATTCGTGTCACTATGGAGGATATAGTTTGGTTTATTATAGCTGCAAAGTGTTGGGGGATGATGTAAATCAGAAGATTTAAAAAATTGACTTTGACCCAAAAGATGCCCCAACATATAAAAAAGACACGTGCTCCACTATGTTCATCGCAGCCTTATTTATAATAGCCAGAAGCTGGAAAGAACCCAGATGCCCTTCAACAGAGGAATGGATACAGAAAATGTGGTACATCTACACAATGGATTATTACTCAGCTATCAAAAACAATGACTTTATGAAATTCATAGGCAAATGGTTGGAACTAGAAAATATCATCCTGAGTGAGGTAACCCAATCACAGAAAAACACACATGGTATGCACTCATTGATAAGTGGCTATTAGCCCAAATGCTTGAATTACCCTAGATGCCTAAAACAAATGAAACTCAAGACGGATGATCAAAATGTGAACGCTTCACTCCTTCTTTAAAAGGGGAACAAGAATACCCTTGGCAGGGAATAGAGAGGCAAAGATTAAAACAGACACAGAAGGAACACCCACTCAGAGCCTGCCCCACATGTGGCCCATACATATACAGCCATCCAATTAGACAAGATGGATGAAGCAAAGAAGTGCAGGCCGACAGGAGCCGGATGTAGATCGCTCCTGAGAGACACAGCCAGAATACAGCAAATACAGAGGCGAATGCCAGCAGCAAACCACAGAACTGAGAATAGGGCCCCCATTGAAGGAATCAGAGAAAGAACTGGAAGAGCTTAAAGGGGCTCGAGACCCCATATGTACAACAATGTCAAGCAACCAGAGCTTCCAGGGACTAAGCCACTACCTAAAGACTATACATGGACTGACCCTGGACTCTGACCTCATAGGTAGCAATGAATAGCCTAGTAAGAGCACCAGTGGAAGGGGAAGCCCTGGGTCCTGCTAAGACTGAACCCCCAGTGAACTAGATTGTTGGGGGGAGGGTGGCAATGGGGGGAGGATGGGGAGGGGAACACCGATAAGAAAGGGGAGGGGGGAGGGGGATGTTTGCCCGGAAACCGGGAAAGGGAATAACACTTGAAATGTATATAAGAAATACTCAAGTTAATAAAAAAAAATTGATTTTGATATCTCAGTGTTTTTCCATTCTGTCTCTGTAATAAAGCCATGAAAAACAGAGAAGGTACAGATTTATTTCTACATGATTAGAAAAACTACAGCTAAGCTTGGCTGCATTGTTAGCAATGAGCACAGACTAGAACTGGGCATCATTTGTATCTTGTCGTTTTTGTGTACAGTGGCTTGCATTCATCAACATTCTTGCTAACGATGAATATTTATTCTTTATATTATCGTAACAACAAAAGAAGCCAGTATAGAACATTATGTTTATCGAGCATGTTCAGAAAAGGAAAGAAAATTATTCATACGTTATTTCAAAGAATATTTGCGTCAATATTTAAGACGTAATACTCTTGTGTATGTTTGGCTATTTTTCTAATTCTATGACATTCTTGTTGATGCTTCAGTCCTTCATGAGACGTATGAATACTAAAATTTATGAAAAGGTGAGTCTACTACTAGATAACACCTGCAGTGAATAATTAATTTTCTCCACAGATTCCTCCTCAAATTTATGTTCCCTAAAACTCATGGATATGGTCCCCAATTGCTTGGTATTATCTGTATTAAATATGATTCATAAGTAAACAGGGTACCATCAATTCTTTCTGTATATCCTTCTTGTTCAAGAATTTCACATCTTATTTTCTTCGTAATGGATAATAGTATTTGTGGATGAAACTAAAGTCCTTTAAGAATAACAATTTTGAGGGTAGGTAACTTCTCTCAATTTTGCCTTTTAAACTATGTTAATAGTTTGAAAGAGAAAGACAGACAGATGAAAGAAAGAAAGGAAGGGAGGGAGTGAGGGAGAAAGAAAGAAAGAAAGAAAGAAAGAAAGAAAGAAAGAAAGAAAGAAAGAAAGAAAGAACATAGGGAGGAAAGGAAGGAAGGAAAGGAAGAAAGGAAGGAAGGAACAAACAAAGGAGAAAGGAAGTAACGTCTATGCTGGGGAGATGGCTCTGTTGATGAAGAGCTTACAAGGGAATCTGAGCTCAGTTCCCAGTCCCTGGGAGCACAGGTTCCTAGTGTGAACTTACATTCCCAGCACTGAGGTCCCAGAGGCAGGCAGATCCCTGGGACCACTGATTGGTCTAGCCTACTGATGACTTCCAGGCCAGTGAGAAACACTGTCACAAAACCAAATAAACAACCAGAAAGGGTGGACAGCGCTGGAGGGGTGATATCCAAGGTTATCCTCGGGCTCCACATGTAGGATGAAGACCAAAAAGAGCAATCAACAAGTACTTTGGTTTGCTGAACCCTGACCTCCAAGCTTCTGAGGCCAGAAGCAAGAGTCTTCTCAGTCTTAAACCATTTAGTCTTCCTTCTATTACGAGTTTCCTTCCTAAACTATTATATGCAGCATTTCTACAGAGGCATTCCAGACACATAGTAGGTCCTCAGTGAATGTTGGCTTTACTGTGAACGTCATCTCTTATTTTTATTAAAACAGACCAAAATACAGAAAAAAACAAACAACACAAGAATAAAATATAGTGGTTTTAAATGCAGAGAGGAAATGGAATTATGTATGAAACATTTCTAGCTTTCACAGTCTATATGTTTATTACTTTATGAGGGAACACTGTGGGGTTTTTATTTCATGCTAAGCCCTTCTTGCATGGGAGCCAAGCATGGTGTTAACTATGTGTTAGCATTTGTCCAAGTTAGCTCTCACCAACGAGCTCAGGACTGTGTATTTTCAGCCAGGTGGTTTGCCAAGAGAGAGGTCTGGGTGTGGAGCAGAAGCTGACCTGAGAGGGAAATGGCATTCCCTCCTACTCTAGGTATCCTAAATTTAATCCCTGGGGTATTGCAGTGCTCCTCTCTGGACACAGAACTGTAAGCTCCTCTTTTGTTTTGTATTTGTGGCTAACAAAGTCCAAATGAGAAACTCAGTCAGATGCAGCATCGGGGCTCTGCTGGGTGCCAAATCTTACCTGGGAATTTGCTAGTTCTTCTTCTCTGTTTTTTAAAGCCTAAAGCAGGTCATATGCATCTGTAACAAGGTCTGTTACCAAGATGATTTGACATGTAAGAAGGCACAAGTGCAAAAAGGTTAGACAGAAACAAGAATTTAAGACACAACTAGGAAAGCTAGAAGCTGCCCCTTCTGAAAGGAGGAAAACCTTTAAAGGCATATTGCTCTGTATTTAGGACTTCACAGCTCACAATGGTTGATGTTAATTATTCCACTGCATTGCGATTGTTTGAATCACTGTTTCTCCTGCTAGACCTTGTATCATTAAAATTGTATGTTTTAACATCTTCCTATCCTGAGCACTCGGGACTTTGCGTGGAGTCTTTTTAAAATGACTGAGGTCCACATCCCAGCCCCACCCTCAGCCCCTGAATTAGCAAATACATTTGAATTCTTCGGGTTTTAGTTTTCCATGGCTAAGAAGCCCAGCATGAACCCAGGAGATGTTCTTATTCCGAATGCTCCTGGAGCAACAGGTTATAATAATTGCATGCAGGTACGGGGCGGAGGAAAAGGAATGTTTTGTTTTGATACCTTTGCCAGATAAATTGCCCAGACTCATTTGAATATTCTTTTAGTTGCCTTTGAGAGAGTCAGAGAGTTCGTTCACCTGTGAAGTTGCAGGCAAGAGGACGGGCACTCTCCATTGGGAGAGCACAGGCTTCTTTAACTAGTGTTTTAGAGTCAGCCAGGTTCAAAGTAGAAAAGAAACCTGGTCTCCAGTTTTTATGTGCTTAGTTGTCCAGATGAAAGAAAAGAAATGTTGTAAAATAGATACAGACATAACCATCACTACAGTGCATCTCCTGCCACTGGGGGACTTCTGACCAGATTCCCGTTATGACTGTGATTATTATGATTATTACTTTACTTATTTCTACATTTCTGATACCACACTTTGGTAGATCCAAGAACGGTTTTGGCTTCCCTGTTCGGCTGCTCTCTGAGGCTGTAGCAGAATTCACTATACCTGTCCTCCTAGATTCTGATCCCAATACCTTGTGTCTTGTGCCTTGTGACTTCAGGGGAGGCGTTGGATAAAAGAGATACGGCTTAGTGGATAAAGAGATGAAAATTTGGTTCCCTTCACTGTAGAATTGTCTTGCTTTTCTCCCTCAGAAAAGAAACAAAAAAACCATAATTCTTTTCTGTTTTCACACAGAATTGGGCTTTTCGCCACTCAGTAATACTAATAAAGTCTTTATTTTCTGTCCTCACTGAGGAAATCACTTTTCCCAACTCTGTAAGAGTGTTCAGTGTTCTATTGGATTCCACCTCCCGACCCCCATGTTATGTTCAATTCCTTTAAGTGAATAATAGAAACAACAGGGTCAATCCTCGAGTGCCTGGGGTAGCAGGTGACCTCTAACAGCAGTGACTCGGGTGACTAATTTGGGAAGCTGGAAACAGAAAGGATAATTCTGTTTTGTGCTCTGATGTGTAAAGGGAGTTACCTTGATGTTGGGCTGTCCCAATGGTGATCATAATTATGCAGATATTATTCAGATAAAAATGTAGTGCAGATTTTTTTCAACAACTTTCTCTGATAGTCTAAGCTGCAGGGGCAATATATTCCTTTTTGTGGGCAAACATAGCCTACGTGTGATCTACTCCAAACTAGGATAATCATAAGTTCTCTAGTTCAAGGGAGCATGCTTACGTTCAGCTCAGGTGATAGCTTCTTTGTACGCATATACTCCAGTAGCTCTAATCCTGCAGATGGCTGTGGCTAGCCATCCCTGGAATCTAAGCACCTCCCTCCTGAGGAATCAGGAATCATCAAGTATAACCATTTACCTCTTCTTGCCACACTTGCTTTTCTCTGTATATTTATAAGACAAGAACTAGATAGATATGGGAACTGAGATCAGAGTTATTCTGGCCAGATGTTTCTCGAAATCTTGCTTTCGACCACCCAGCTAACCTGGCCTTATTTATGAAAAGACCAGAGATTAGAAATATCCTGCGAGAGGGGTGTTGCCACAGTCAGGAGAGGCTGGCTTGCTGGGGCTGCCCAATTCTGTGTTGAGTGACCGCATGTTGGAAGCTTTAGGTCGACTGGAATGGGAGTATGTGTCAGAGAAATCAGAAAAACGCTGCAAGGCAGGCTTCCTCCAGACAAATGTTAATGCTTATCTGCCCACCGCTGTTCTTGGGTCATTCCTCTCACTAAGCTGGAAGCTAGGCAACTGTCCAAGGGTTTCCAGACCAAACTACCTCCCTAGGCAACTTCAGAAGTTTTGGTCCCTTCTCTGTCCTTCACGAAAGAAGTCACAGGAAGAGAAAGAGACAAAGGGATGCTCTCCAGGATGCTCAGAGGCACAATCAGAACCTTTAGCTTAACTCGTACTTGGTTGTCACTTCACCATGCCTGTGATAGCAGAAGGAAGAAGATACCCATCCTTCCGGTTCTCACTGTAACCGAAGTTGAAGGAGAAGAAAATGTTGTGGACAAGTCTCCAGCAGCAGACACGTCTATGTGTACCCGAGCCCTCTCCTGTTGTAAACTGACACCCAGGACAGAACATCTCCACATCTTTTCATTCCACCTCGCTCAACACTAGCTAAAAAGGCCTGGCTGCGTTCTCTCGTGGAGAAACATGTCTTCACCTCAGTGTTGCTCCGTTTTCCTGTTCGTTCCCAGGGCAAGCCCGTAAGGCAGCTGTAAGAGCCACAAACTCCTTACTGTGTACATTCAACAAGAAGTAAACAACTTGAAAACTGGGAATGACTGCCGCTGTGCCAGCAGCTCTTCTGGACAAACCTGTCTGGGACCAGAACCTGGGGCTTTCAGCCTCAGAGCTCTCCACTCTCCACCCAGCGCTGGGCCCTCGCTGCCAGCAGCACTCTGCATCTCCAGCTCTACACAAGTGGTCTCTGCGGACATTTCCAGCCTGAGCTATCTTTGCGGTGTTTTACGAATAAGCACCACGTGCTCGCCTTCTTTTCGACTTTCAGATCATCAAAGCGGACAAAGCTAATAATCATTTTATCATCGTTTTTATTGTTGTTGTTATTATTATTGCTATTACTATTATTAATTATTATTATTTAAAATGACCTTAAATACCTTTGCCCGACATTTTATTTTACAGATAAATGAACCGACACAGAGATGCTAGGGGACTCAGCTAAGATAAGTGAGTCAGGGAGCAGAGCCACAGCCAGGATCCAGGGCTTTCTTTCTCACTTCAAACTCTGTACTGAGCGCATATGAAGCTATACAGCTTAGATCCTCATCAGCTTTCAAAGCTACCTAGAAAACCTTCGCCTTCACTCCCCAGAACCCAGGTACCACCCACCACTCTCTGGCCGCCATCATATCGTGTGTATCAGTGTGCATCTGTCTTTTACTAAAATTGTCCATTTGTTATTCCATTTTCCCTTCCCACCGCCATATGTACGTCTTGTGCCAGACACTCATCTCTCCTTTGCCCTCAGTAGCAACTAACTAGGGCCTTCAACCTGAGAAATGCTTTATAGTTACTTACTAAATGGAATTGAATGAACTTGGGCTTTGATTTTCTGGTTGCATTGGTGGTTCTCAACTGCACGGGATCAGAAGAAACTAGAAAGCTTACTGTAATGGATCCCAAGAATTCTGCCTCAATAGTTCTAGAGATGGTCCACGTAATCAACAAGCCAACCAGCCATTCTGAAGCACTGGTGAATTCAATCTCTTTTCCATTGCTATTCAGACAACCACTGTTGTAAAATACTTACTTATAAAGATTTGGAGTGTCTTCAAGGTTTTAATTACTGGTCCACCCAATGACTCATTCATAAAGCCTTAGCTTCATTAATAGAGGTATCTAGTTGAAAAGTAATCAAATGACCTGTCAGGGAAGGAAGCAAAGTCTTCAGTTTAATTCCATTCACATCCAAACTTTCAGTCTCAAAGCTGAGGTCACATCTGTAGGAGCGAAGAGGACAAATAGTACGTCTGTGTATCAGTTGGGTTTCGTGGGGATGTGTGTACACTTCCAAGGGTACTTAGGCATTTGAGAAGGAAGGAAAGAGTTTAGAGATGTGCTCTTCACAGATTAGCCGCGACAGGGTTTGGTCACTCAATCCATGTTTGCATATAAGGCAGTAAAGTCCTTCCAGACTGTCTAGCCAGTGCTTCCCTTTCAAAGACTCAGAGTGACCGACAAGCAGGGCACCCCATTCTTTACTCACCAGTTCAGAGGGGTGCTCTGATTAGTTGGGGAGTATCAGAGACATACTAAAGTGGAAGATCCTGGAAGGAAGGTACCCTGATTGCCCTGGGTAGGGAAAGATTACAGACACTTCTCAGGTCCCAGGAGGCATGGCTCATCCACTCTGCTAACTTACCAACCATCTATGGTGTTGTTGGTAGTGTGTGTTGTGCTGTAGTACAAGCATTGGTTGACGTCTTCCTCTTGTACTGAGTCCATCAGCAGAGGCTCTGAGTCTTTCAACCTTGTATTATCTGGCCCTTTGCCAACTCCCAAGCTTGAACTAAGCTTTCTCCTCCCGCGCCAGCCTCCAGCCAAACTGGTTTCTTTTCTTTTCTTTTTTTTTTTAATTTATTTATTATATATAAGTACACTGTAGCTGTTCAGACACACCAGAAGAGGGCATCAGATCTCATATCAAATGGTTGTGAGCCACCATGTGGGTGCTGGGATTTGAACTCAGGACCTCTGGAAGAGTAGTCAGTGCTCTTAACCACTGAGCCATCTCTCCAGCCCCAAACTGGTTTCTTTTACCAAGGTACACCATAAACCACGTTTGTGCTATCCTTTAGGCCATTTGCATGTAGGCATCACATGGCTGCCATATTTTCAACATTCAAATTAACTATCAGCTGCCATCACCTCGGCTGACTCTGGCCAGTTTTATGAGACACTTCTTAGTCACCCTTGCCCCTCTTTCACATTTGTTCATTGGAACCTGCTGGACCCAACAGGGACCACCTCCTGAAAAAAAAAAGTCTCTTCCCCAGAAGGCAAGTGCCAGTGTTTGCTCAGTTAGGGGTGAGAACATATGAACCCCTCCGTTCTCTGTGCTGGAATACTGACTGGTTTGTGCAGGTCTTTTTCAGGCAACCGCAGCTGCTGAGATCCTGAGTACGTCATTTCTGTCATGTCTAGAAGACATTATTATGGTCTTCTCCTCCAAGACCTCTGACTCTTACAGTCTTGCTTCACGTTCCTCAGCAATGGTCATTGAACTTCAGGTAGGAGGCTGGTGTGATACACATGTTTGTGGTTTAACACTACACCAACACTTAGTCTCTGCACTTGGGTCAGTTGCAAGTTTCTGCATTAACTCTCATTGGCTGCACAGAACGACTTCTCTGAGGCCTGGAAGCTGGACTAATCCATGGGTACATATACAACCATGGAGAGTAGTTTGGAGTTACATCCATTCAGCAGAATAGCAGTAGTAGGTTCATCTCTGGGGTTTATGAGCTCCCAATCATGGGTTCTTGGTCAGATTTATAGTAGCCAGCATGCATTTCCTTCTCTGGAGCAGACCTTAATCCCAGTGAGATATCAGTTGGTTACCCCCATAACATTCGTGCCACTCCTTTATCCAGGAACACGTGACTTTCCCTGTCTCAGTTGCCTGCAAAGCACGTCAATCACTATGAACACTAACTAGTAAGGAGAAAGTGTCCTGTTCAGTAACAACTGGATTTCTACAGTTTCTATGAACATGTCTCCTAGAATGGGATCTTATCACTGAGTTTTGGTAATCAAGGAAGGACAGCAACAATTGCCTATATTATTTCTGGGGAGGGTCTCTCAAATATCCATCACTAACAATTCAAAGGCAAGTATCACACACCCTTAGTCATTCTAAATCACGCTACTATTAGCTGTCCATGCTAGTGAGTACCACATTTGGGGATTTACCTACTAAAGAGATATGATAAGATAGATAGATAGATAGGTAGATAGGTAGATAGATAGATAGATAGATAGATTGATAGATTGATAGATTCTGTCTACTACATCTTGTTGAACTTTCCAATCCTCATTTATTCTTACATATGTCTTATCATTTTGAGTAGAATGGTGACCTCCATTTTTTTCTTTCTTACTTATTTCTATTTTCTCCCTCACAACCTATAATAAGTTCCTTAAGAATAGATGATTTATCTTCTATATGTATCATCCTAACTCTGGTGACTGGAAGGTTATAAATGTTCAATAAAAGAATTGCTAGCAAAAATATTGGCTGCTTCATGGCCTTTCACGATGTTTAATAAATACATATTAAATGAAAGAATGATCGAACAATTCTGAGATGTAACTGCACATGGTGATGCTTCTGAAAAAAGTTCTACTTTTTAAATTCCTGTTGCTAGAATACTACTGTGTGTGTGTGTGTGTGTGTGTGTGTGTGTGTGTGTGTGTGTGTGTGTAAATGTGGACTCCCGTATCTCATAGCACATGTGTGGAGGTCACAGAAAAATTACATTTCAGTCAGTTATTTGCCCTGAACTCTGGTTATCAACCTTGGTAGCAAATTCCTTTACTGGTTGAACCAATTTATCCTCTCCACTCAAGATGAAGTCTTTACTCCACTAAATTATCAGTCGCTCTGTTTATTCACAAACCATGACAATTTGAATTCATGTTGTACACATGCTAGCTTAATAATGCCATGCACATGTTTCCATTCTACTTGCAGTTTACAAAGCACTGTCACACGCATTATCTCGTTAGTTTCAATAAGATATTTGCATATAAATATTAGTAACTCAAATGCCCCCAAATAACGATAGAGAATAAGAAAACATGAAGCTCACCCAATAGAACTCCAATTCTTTTAAGGCAAGAGCCGGCTACCAGTGGCTCAGCAGACAGTTGCCATGAGCAAATGAAATCTCGGGTTATCTGCATATTCTATGTACAGAAAATAACCACATCCTTCTATTTTATGTACAATGTGTTGGTTTTTAAATATTGATAAATAACCTTCTGGCCAACTTCTAAAAGAAAAGTTCTATAGAGCAGCCGCTATGAGTTTCCAACGGCTGGCACAGACTAACAAAATCTTGGATTCATTTCTATCTGTTAGCCTGTAGCATTCCTCTTCAGGCAACCTCTTTTCATTTTTATAATTTTTCTTACATATTTCTCTTTCTTTCACTCCAGAGGAAGCAAATATATTTTATATTTCACCTCAACAATAAACATTCTTTTTGGCTTTTTTGAACAAGTACCATACTCTCTTTATGAGTTCTATCAATTATGCAGCTACCCCTGAGGGTTTTCCTTTCTGAGGCTTCCCTCTGTGGTTACATCTGCATGGGATGGTATTTTTCCTGTGAAATTAACTGCTAGGACAATGAAAGAATTTATTTGGAAGGGTAAACTTTTAGAACAGCTTGTCTACATGACCTTGGCTCTAACATGAAAGGGATTTGAAGTGGGTTTTCTACTGTATGTTGTTTTTAAAAAATTATTTTAATTGTTTTTCTTTTTTCTTGCTGTCATGTTGATATAAAAAGTTCTTCATGTTGATCCCAAATTTATTGCAGAAGATACTTCTGCATTTTACCAACAAGACTCACTGAGTTAGGACTATACGTTCTCCTTAAGAGATGACAAATCAACTGTGGCTAGGCTTCCCAGAGTTGGAAGGCGCAGAGAGAATATCTTGTGTATTGTATGGATACATCTCCTGTCAATTTAAAAAAAACACATAGCCTATAGAAAAGGATAGAATAGAAGGTGGGACATCTGGGAAACAAAAGGAATTTGCCCAGGAAGATATGACTAGGCAGACACATGTAGCTGAGTACAGGTAACTACCCACATGGCAAAATGTAGATTAGAATAAATGCGTTAATTTAAGTTGTGATCTAGTCAGAGAAGAACTTAGCTATATGGCAAAGGTATTCGTAGAAACATTTTTAAGTTTGAGCCTTCTTTCTGGGAGCATGGGACTGGGAGGAAGAACAAGAACAAGCTTCTACAGGAAGGCTCTTGGCAGAGTCTCTGTGACTGTTCTAATATGGTCTAATATGGACTGTTCTAATATGAAAACCACAGATCTCAAGGCTTTGTGCCTCTAATCTGATTTTTTTCTCTTCTCTAGCACTCCCTCTCTGCAGCCTCCTGACTTTCACTGGGTTTACAGGTGACACACCTGTCTGTGTCAGCTTTTCCTCACGATGCCCATGTGTAGAAAGCACAGCCGGCCCCTTTGATACCGTTTATGATTCCAAGTCTATGAACTTGGTACACTCGCCTCTGGTCATACCTTCCCTGGCAAAGCTAAGGACCTGGGCTGTGAGCAAAGACTGGAACTGATGCTGGCTAGATGCGGGCATGCTGCCCTGTCTCGGTGACCTATTAACAGCTTAAGGGGATTTGCAGAGCACTTTGGTTGGCAAAGTAAAGAGACCAACCTAAGTTGCCAAGATGCCTACATTAAAGGAGTCTTAATTACACACACACACATACACACACACACACACACACACACACACACGCGCGCGCGCGCGCGCGTGTAAAGAGTCATCTCCCCTCTGCCCTTCCCACTCCATCCCAACCCCCATAGGGAAGAATGAATCTTCTCTTATTCATTAGTTTCCGATCGTATAATTAATGCTAAAATAAATATTAAAAAAATGAGAGCACACAGATAGGGCTCTAGCTTGAGAGTAGCTATACATATATTTGTTTTTCTTTTTAGTTTTAAAACAATTTTTGTCCCTTTCCTGAGAATGTGGAGAAACTCCATCAGGGTAAGCAAACATTATCATGGCATTTCCAAAAAGGCACAAAAGTGCCTACAATGCTTTGAGACATCCGATTGAAATAAGTCATGGTAAAACATTTTAAGAACATTTCTGAATAAACGGGCTATAAATAATTCTAGAGTTTATTCTGTTTCATTGTTCCAACCCCAACTTTTCTGGACAGAGAAGGGCTAAGCTTTCAAAATGACATCGCATCATCGCTTCAGCCTAAACTCTTCTGACAAAGCTGTCATTTAAAAGAGCCACTTCCTTCAGCTGCCACCAATTGCTGCTGTGTAAGGAATAATATGAAAACTCTAAGAGTCGGGCTGTCCTCAATACATGGAGAAAACCAAGAACAGGAAACCTTGTCCATGTGTAAAAGTGACATGTCCTTCCTGCTGTGTAGAAGTTTCTGTGAGGTAGAAGAAGATACAGAGGTGCGGGACCTCATGGACAGGGAAGGAAGAGGGTGCAGAGATGGGAGATCCCATCCACAGGGAAGGGAGAGAGAGGTGAGGGATCCCATCCACAGGGGAGGGAGAGAGAGGTGAGGGATCCCATCCACAGGGGAGGGAGAGAGAGGTGAGGGATCCCATCCACAGGGGAGGGAGAGAGAGGTGAGGAACCTATTGAGTATGTACTCCCCGAATTATCTGTTTCCACTTTAAATTCCCAGGGGAAAAAAAGAGTGATGGAATTTTTGAAGCTACTTAGTAAACACCAGAAAACAATGAAATGAGTTATTTAAGCAGGGAAATGATATGATTGGTGCTTTAATCTAAGAAGAGTTTTCATGCTTCCAATAAAATAATGTGCAAACTTATACCAAACAGCCTATGTGTTGACACACTCAAAATGTGTATGTGATTGTGGTTTTTCTCATTAGCATAGTGTGCTTTACCAACGAGCATACTTGTTAATTCTCAGGTAGGTAATACATTTACCTAGAGTCCACTATGTTACCACCTACCTGTATGAAGGGATAAGTTGATGCTTCTCACACCAACTGAGTGGTATGGTGCCCTATGGATTTTCTCCCTTCCATTGCTCCTTACTCAGACATCTATCTAGGCAGTGTTTCTTGGCTTACAACTGAGCTGAACTCCTCTGGGGATCTTGCTGAAATGTGGGTTCACATTGAGTAGGGCTTGCTTGGGTGGGGCCTGAGATTCTATGTTCCTAACTCTCTGGTGTCATAACCACAGGTTGAGTAACAAACACTATAGTTTCCTTATACCTTGTGCTTGGTTCAAATTGTCAGATTTTCTTCAATTATTCTTTCTATTCTACCCACTTGCTCCCACTTCTGCCTGACCCACTCTGGAGAGAATCTCTTCTCTAGATGCCCTTGCCTTGTCCAGGTTTCCATCATTTGGGTTAAACCTCCCAACTTCACTATTATATTGTGTTACCGTCTACACCTTGGGTGAGCCTCTGTGCCACAGGCAACGTCTACGTTTAATTGGGAAGCATCCCCCAGAGTCTGCAATTCCACCTCCAAGAGTTTTTATTGGGTGTGCTACGGGTACTTAATTAATCAGTGTGGCCCTCCCTGAGCAAGTTCAAGCAGTTCATTTCCCTGAGATGTTTTTGCTAGATCCTTTGCGTGCCTCTGACAACTATTCTCCCCTTGGAAGTGCACTGGTTGTCAACCACAGTTCCATGTCCCTGGTCATGTCTCCTGGAGCATCATTCCTAAGAAAATACCATTTTCTTACTAATGGAGAAGGAAATTCTGATTCGCTTTTCTAGCCTGTATTTATGGAGAGGGTTGTATCTTCAAAAAGAGAGAAACCTCAGTTAGGCTTTCTCTTTCAAGCATTTTAATGGTGTTCACTAATTGTGTCTCTTCCTTCCCAAATGAAGACAACTGGCTCGTTACTACTAATAAATCTCTGATGATGGTTAAGAGGTTAAACATTTGTCATCTTTACAGTTACACATATGCATATCATTGACCTTTATTTATGTGAACCTATTGACAGTTTGATTTTTCCACTTCTCATTCATTTTATAAGATGTTGAACACAAGAAGCACATCAATGATTTTTCATTATTTATTAAAGCAAAGACTTTCTTTTTGAATTTAATTTAATGTTTTTACTTATTTACTTTACATCCTGCTCACTGCCTTCCTCCTGGTCAACTCCCCCCATAACTCCTCTCCATCCCCTTCTCCTCTGTGTGGGTGGGCACCTCCTCCCCTGGGTATCCCCCCACCCTGGCACTTCAAGTCCCTAGGAGACCAGGCACATCCTCTCCCGTTAAGGCCAGACAAGGCCTAGCCCAGCTAGGAAAACATATCCCACGTTCAGGAAACAGCTTTTGGGATAGCCACTGCTCCAGTTGTTCAGGACCCACATGAAGAACAAGATGCACATCTGCTACATGTGTGTGGGGAGGCCCAGATTAAACATGTATATGCTCTTTGGTTGGTGGTTCAGATTCCGAAAATCCCAAGGGCCCAGGTTAGTTGACTCTATTGGTCTTCCTGTGGAGTTCCCGTCCCCTTTAGGGCCCACAATCCTTCCTCCTCTACTTCCATAAGAGCTTGGCTTCACTCACTTTTTGGCTGTGTTTGTCTGACTGAGTTAGCTGCTGGGTGGAGTCTCTCAGAGGACAACTTGCTCCTGTCTGCCAGCATAACATAGTATCATTAATAGTGTTAGGGGGTTGTGCTTTCCCATGGGATGGGTCTCAAGTTGGGAGTCACAGCTAAGGTCACCCCCCCACTGATTCTTGGGTGCCTCCCTTATCCCAGGTCTCAGTCTGGTCCTAGAGATGCCTTCCACTTCCTCATATCCATCAATTGCAGATTTCCATTCATTTTCATGACCACATAGCCATCTTTCCTGTCCTTACCCACACCAGATCCTGAACCCTCTTTCCCATCCTCACCCTCCCTTCCTCCCAGTTCACTCCCTCCATCTGCATCTTATAACTATTTTATTCCCCCTTCTAAGTAAAATTCAAGCTCGACCCTTCCTTCTTGTTTAGCCTTTCTGGATCTGGGGAGTGTACAGTGGATATCCTGTACATTATGGCTAATATCGACTCATAAGTGAGTACATACTATGCATGTCCTTTAGGGACTGGTTTACCTCACCCAGGATGATATTCTCAAATTCCATCCATTTGAGCCAGGACTTTCTTGAAGTACAGTTCTGTACACAAATGAAAGGTGAGATTCTTTGACTAAAATGAGGGAAGGGGATGGTGAAATAAAACTGCAAGAGGCCATTGTTTAGACTGAGCTCAATACTGGGCTCCAAACACACAGTCTAAAAGTCAAAATACAGTTAGTCAGACTAATGTTCCCTATCACCTAGCTGTTATCTCACCATTCCAGAAGTTAACAGGGAGAAACAGTAGTCAGTTATCAAACAAGCCAATTTTAGCTAGTTTTAACGAACATGACAATGAAGTACCCTCTTGCAGTAATCTTTAACCCCCTTAAAAATAGCTAGAAGCCTTCTAGTCTAATGTTAATGAGTTACTTTTGTATTGCTGATTCCCATGTCATGGCAAAGCCATGGGACCTGCCTTCTTCTGGTCTTTTGACTCTGCTTTCTTCAGCTTATCACTGTATATAAAACCAGTCCTGTCCTTTCAGCTCATCCACCTATCATAAAAAAAAAATGCCGTCTAACTGTTAAATTATTTAATTTCCTTGGGTTTTTGTCTCTTGCCAGCACATGTTTAATTGTTCCTGGCTCAACTTATAAGATATCTTGTTTGCAACTCTCTGGCATTTACATTGGAAACTGATTACAATAAAGTAAGAAACAGTACAATAAGACACCACTTGACAGAGGAAACAGTAGCCCTCAACGGAATGCTTGGCTGACTTGAAGCTTTGTCACAAAATGTCTTGAAATGTGTGTTAATTGTTGCACTTGGTTAACTGATTAAAACTAGGTTGAGGGTAGCAGCTTACAGCATGTGAAAGGGAAGGTTAAAAAAGAAGGGAATGAGAGTTCAGGAGTCGCTTAATGAAAAAGAAAGTTGAATTTCTCCTTGATGTTGTTTAACTTTACTCTCTATCAAGGCATCTGGCTTATACTTAAAGTTGTTGGCATTTGTTACATGTTTAACCTGAGTTCTACATGACTAGTTTTACAATGCTTTTCACAGGAATGTTGTATGACTGTTCTCTAAAACTTGGATCAATAGTCTACTGCATGTATCAGTTATCATTTTACTTAAGTCTAGAAAACAAATGGGCTCCAATTTCCCCAATATTCTGTAGAGTGCAGAGACACTGACACTTTGAAGTGCATATCCCCAAAGTCCATGGAGGCTTCAAGGAAAACCTGAAAGTCTTGAGGTACCAAGGGAAACAGAAGGACATGATGCTCCAAGTTCACATAGAAATGTGTAGCATTTATAGTAGTATCTTTATATTTATCTCTGGATAAGGCCAAAACAGTCTCTAAGGTATAGATGTAAAACTCCTTGGGAGAAGGTACCATTGAAAATGAAGGGAGGTATGCAGCCTGCCCTTTTCCATCCACTGAACTGTGTCGTGAGCTTATCATTATCAACACTTAGCAGTTTCCAATGAAATATATCTGCCTTCAAAAGAAAAGACATCATATTGAGTATAGCCAATGACACCAGTATCTATATTCATGCAGTGTTACCCATAATAGTTAACATATGGCATCCACCCATCATCTACCAAAGGATTTATGCATAAGGAAACTATGACGCACAGATCCAGTATAATGTTTCCGTCTTACAAGAAGAAGATGGTCGTCTCATTTGTGATAATAAGACACAAAGCCAGATAACATTACAGTAAGCAAAAACCACCATGCGAGACACAGAAAGTCAAGTACTCTCTCATCTCACTTTTGTGGGATTTTTAAAAGTGGTCTCATGGAAACAGAGAGCACAATGGTGGTGACAAGAGGTGAGGCTGCAGAGAGGGTTGGGTTAGGAGAAATGCCAGCCAAAGACTTAAGAACAACTCTTTAACACTAAAGCAGTAAACCCCAGGGATCTACTGTGCAGCATGTTGACTGTGGTTCACAGCATTGACTTGCACTGTGACAAATGGCTATAAGAGTAGTTCTTAACACAAACACAAGCACATGCACAAGCATATGCACACAAAGCATAAGCATTTGAGAAACATCATGTGTATGTTAGTTCAATTTACCTGTTCCACATACATATAAAAATACATTGCATATGAGAATTCTGGTTAGTCACATCCACTCAAAAATGTAATGGATATATAGATAGATGGATAGATAGATACATAGATAGATACATAGATGATAGATAGATAGATAGATAGATAGATAGATAGATAGATAGATAGATAAAGTCATATATTATATTATTTCCTCTAAACATGGACAAGCTTTTAGGCTCATATCTAGGTTTCCTAGCCTTGGGTTCCCATTACAGAAATGTAATCCTTTGTATTTTTGATCTGTTAATTTGTGTGTTATCTTCCTATGGTATTTTGCCTCATAAATCTTAATTATTTTATTTGCCCTGTCCACAAACCTCAATCTCCCTAGTAGACTTTCCCACTCTATTTAGTTTCTATTTTTGTGCAGAAATCCAGAATGACAATCAAGCCTACTTTTTTGTCCTGTGTCACTAGTTAGGGTCCTGTCCTACCAAAATGTTCAACTCCTCCTCCTTTTTACTTATTTTATGGCTGTTAGTATCAAGAGATCAAGTCCAATGCAAGTTATTAATTCATGTCTAAAGACAAAATCCCTATTATTAACCAGAAAAAAAATCTGCTGTGGAAGATTTTACCATTTCAGAATCCAAAGATATCAAATCTAAGTAGCAGTGCTTTGGTTTCGGTTTTTTTTTTTCATAACAGTGAGTATACAGGATTTATTCCACCATATTTAATAGTAGCTGTATGAAACAGGCAACATAGGGGTTTGTGAGATGTCTCTAGGGTTAAGAGATGTACTGTTCTGAAGATCCCATGTTTCAGTGCATAGCATCCATGTAGATGGCTCACAACTACCTTCATTCAAGCTCCTGGGAAAATCTGATGCCTCTGACCCCTCAGACACCTGCACATACCCCCATACATATACATGCACATATACACACATACACATTTTAAATAAATAAATAAATAAATAAATAAATAATGTTAAAAAAAGTTCTAAAAAGTCATTCACGGGTTAGAAGTCATCTGAGAGCCCCCAGTCATTCAAAGGTTAAAAATAAAAGGTGGGGAGGGGTGCTGAGGAGATGGCTCATTCTGTAACATGCTTGCTGTGTAAACATGGGAACTGAAATTTGACACCAACAACCACATAAAAAGTGCACAGCATCAAGCTCAAGCAATCCCAGCCCTGGGGATGTAGAGAAATGATATCCCTTGGAATTTATTGGCCAGCTGGTATACCAGAATTAATGGGCTCCAGTTCCAGTGATAGCCTGTATCAAACAATATGACACTGACAAATCGAGAGGAAAAGACTAGACACGACCTTTGGCCTCCACATGTCTGCATCACCTCATACATACCCAAACATATGTATAGATAGATAGATAGATAGATAGATAGATAGATAGATAGATAGATAGATAGATAGACAGACAGACAGATAGACAGATAGATAGATAATTTCAGATTATGTGAGGAGTCTCTGGTCCCCTTCTAAAGTCTATAGGAGACAGTCAAAGGCACACCTCAGTTACATTTAGGAATTCTAACTTGGTTGGCTGGCAGGAATAGATAATTTTATCTCTGCCTTCCTCTACAGACTTCATTTTTGTAAGGTTCCATGCTGTATGCAAATAATCAAACTGGGTCTGTACCCAGGTGAGAGAAAAGAATTTAAGGTCTTCAGTCCCAGGTGTCTGACTCTCCTTTGAGCAGAGGTCAAATGATGCAAATGGATCAGGAGCGACAAAGACTGTTTGCCAGGTCCAAGTGCCCTCCTTACTCTTCAAGTCTTGGTCTGAATCAGCATTCTTTGCTCTTCCTTGCATCCCCTTTCATGATAGCCTTGCCTTTCTCTAGAAGGCAAAATGAGAGAAATGGTCATGAAGAGTGGAAAACACAAAGCTCTACAGCAGATCTAGGTCTGACCAGTAAAGAACCCAAGCTGTTTAAAAGCCCTCTCTTAGCGCACACTGGCCCTTCACAGAACACAAGACAAACAAAAGTTTGCCTGGATAGCTGAGCTCTGGGCTTGTGGTATTGACCAACACCTCTGTGAAAGGACACAGACATCCTGTAGAGCCAGCTGAGTGAGGTCGATCTAGGTGCCTTACATTGTACACCAACGCACTATCTCTAACCACATGCCAACCGAGTAAGATTCTTCCTGAACACTTTTATTTGAAAACTGCTAATCCACATCTCTAGACTTTGACCGGAGCACTGAGGCTGTGGCTTTAAGAGTCAACATGGGATGAGTCAAGTGCTTGAAATGATACTATTGGGGAAGCCCAATAGGCATGCTGCCAAGTTACCTAACCAGATGGTGAGCTTCCAACTAAGAAAGTCACCTGAAAATTAAGGGCTCATGGACTTCTGGCCATCTCGAAGCCCAGAATACTTTCAATTGACTTAAGATCAATTAACTCCTTGGGATAGTGGAATAAGTGATTAAAGGAGGATGGCATGGGAAAGTCTTTAGGATCCAGGGCCCCTGAGTAAGGTCCTTATTGGTGCCTCTTTCTCCTCTATGGTTAAGTATCATAGAGGTACAAGATAACCTGTTCTGTAGAACAATCTCTCTAACACATTTACAGCAACTAAGTATAGGGCTAAGTATGACTGTACATACTACATACATGTAAATATACAAATACTCATAAAACTTCTTCCAAGACATAATTTATCTATGCATGTAACATGACCTATATTCAGTTTTCTCTAGGTTATGACTACTCATTTTATAGTACTGGGAAACTAACTGATACAAACACGGGCTTCTATAAGAATCATTTATTTAATAGGAAGTCATTCAGTATTATCCATTTTAAGATGAAGACTGTAAGCTGGTTCTACCCACAACAACAAGCACAATGCCCTAGTAATCATGCCTTAATGTTTTAATTCTTCTAATTTTAGCAACAGTTGAGTGTTTAAATTTTTAAAGACAGGCCCCACTCTGTTGACTAGGCTTGCCTGCAACTTGAAAATCTCCTGTTTCAGCTTCACTGGGGATGGGACTTCAGGGACGAACCATCCCATCTGGCAATGTCTAGTGATTTTATTGTGTGAATGTTGCGTTAACTTGGGAAGAGATGGTGAACATCTTCTGGTCTGGCCTCTCCACATCTCACAGACACTGCCTGTATTACTTCCTCTCCTCTGAAATAGACGGAGTCATTGTTTGATTTAAGTGATATTCCTGACTGGAGATCCAGAAATTCAGGTCAGTGAAGTCAGCTGTTAAGATGTTCTCAGATATTTCTTACTTTAAGGAAATAAAAGTTAACCTCTTTAGGATTAGAACAGTGGAAAGAGTGTTTTTTCTCTCTGTGTGTACTAATAGAATAATTGCACACAAATAGACAGACAAGGAAATGCCCAATTAGAGTTATTGATTTCCCCAAATTCCCTGTCTTTGGGCAGGCTCTTCTTTTTCTTGTTCTAATCCTAGTTTTCCATTATCACTGCCACCACCCCAGCTCTAACTGTCTTGGTCTCCTCTTTGTCTGATGAAAGTAGCTTCACAAACTGGTCTTTCCACTGCCTTCTAAAGCTTCTCATTCTTCTCAGACCATCATGGTAGGTCAAGCACATCATGAAACCTTCTAGTTTCATGTCAGTCTGTTGTTCTCCATTACACTAATCCAAAATTTTAAACTTTTACAAAATCCCTAGGATGACATTGCCTTGCCTTCTTTGTCTTTCTTACCCCATCCTCATCATGATGCCCAAATGGGTTATGCACTGGGGTTTCATTTTTCTCTTCTTCCTTTGGGATGTCCAAGCACAGCTACTGAGTTCCTGGGTCCCCATCTTCCCTTGGGGTGTCCTGCCCAACACCAGGCAGAAAAGGATGAAGTGAAGTTCAAATCGGGTGAGTCAGTAGGATCTTGGACCAGCAATGAATGCTGGGGTGAGAGAATGGAGGGTGAGGAGGATGGGGGGGTAGAATAGGGGGTAAAGAGATGGGGGTCACGCGGATAGTGTGGCCAAAGGTTTCAGCATTGCATCTCTTTAGTATTGCGTATCTTTTAGAAAACCACTCTTTTAGCTTGTGCTCTCCATTTTAGGTTAATAAGGACTATATAAACCTTGGAAAGTGGGCCCCCCTTTGCACTCCATTTCCAGGGCCACAGTGTTACCTGAATCCCTGGAGGCCTGTTGCTGCCATGGCCAATCAAGTAAGATTCCCAATCCCCAAACTGCTACCAATAACTGGGTTCCCAGCAAGCTCAGCAGCCTTGAGGTCTGCCGTGATCTCTAGGCTCCATTTTCCAGTGCATACCTCTAACCACAATACTAGATGCCTGCAGCCATCAGCAACCACAAGATGAGACCTCTACCCCAATTCCTTGCCAAACGGCCACTGTGGGCAAACCCAACAGCTACAAACTCTGCCCTGCTCCCTCTGTACTCCATTTCCTGGTCAAAATTTCTCCTGCATCCCTGGAAACCTGCCTGCAACCAACAAGGAACCGGCAACTCTGCCTGCATCCCTGGAAGCCTGATCCCATCAGGAACTGCCAGGTCTGCCAATACTAGGGACAACCAGATGGCTAAAGGCCATCAGTAATAATACAAGCAACAAAAGCCATGTCAATAGGGCACCATCAGAACCCAACTGTCCTACAACAGAAAACCCTGAATATTCTAACACACTAAAATGGCAAGAAAATGACCTAATGAAGATGATAGAGGCTTTTAAAGAGGAAATAAATAAATCCCTTAAAGAAATACAGGAAAACACAGCCAAACAGGTAGAGGCCCTTAAAGAGGAACCAAATAGACCTAACATAACTAACAGAACATTTTACCCAAACACAAAAGATTATGCCTCCTTCACAGCACCTGATGGAACCTTTTCCAAAATAGACTGTATAATCAGTTACAAAGCAAGCATCAAAAGAAACAAGAAAATTGAAATAACTCCTTGTATTCTATAAGACTACCATGGATTAAAGCTGGATTTCAACAACTACAGAAGCAACAGAAAACTTACAAACTCATGGATACTGGGCAACTCTCTTATCATTGATCACTGGGTCAGGGAAGAAAGAAAAAAAGAAGTTGAAGACTTTCTAGAATTCAATGAAAATGAAGGCACACGATGAAAACAGTGCTAAGAGGAAAATTCATAGCACTAACTGCCTCATACAGATATTGGAGAGTTCTCATACTAACAATTTAAAAGAACATGTAAAAGTACTAGGAAAAAGAAGAAGCAAACACAGCCAAGAGGAGAAGATGGCAAGAAATAATCAAACTCAGGGCTGAAATCAATTAGAAACAAAGAGAATAGTACAAAGAATCAACGAAACCAAGAGCTGGTTCTTTGAGAATATCAACAAGATAAACAAACCCTTAGCCAAGGTAACTAAAGGCAGATAGACATTTTCCAAATTAAAATTAGAAATTAAAAGGGAGACCTAACAACAAATAATGAGGAAGTCCACAGAATGATTAGGTCTTACTTCAAAAGCCTCTACTCCACAAAATTGAAAATCTAAATGAAATGAATGATTTTCTAAACAAATACCACTTACCAATGTTAAACAAGATCAGGTAAACTATCTAACTAGTCCTATAACTCCTAAGGAAATAAAAGCAGCCAATAAAAGTCTCCCAACAAACATACATAAAAAGCTCAGGACCGGAGGATTTTAGTACAGAATTCTACCAGACCTTCAAAGAAGAACTAATACCAATACTCCTCAAACTATTCCACAAAATGGAAACAGCAGGAAACACTGCTAATCTCATTCTTTGAGGCTACAGTTACCCTAATACATAAACCACACAGACTCAACAATAAAAGAGAATTTCAGACCAATTTCCCTTAATAACACTGATGCAAAAATACTCAATAAAATACTTGCAAACTGAATCCAAGAACACAGCAAACATAATATCTACCATGATCAAGTAGGATTCATCTTAGAGGTGCAAGAGTGGTTTACTATATGAAAAATCCATCAACCTAATCCACCATATAAACAAACTGACAGCCAAAAAAACATAGATCATCTCATTAGATGTTGAAAAAGCCTTTGACAAAATGCAACACCCCTTCACGCTGAAAGTCTTAGAGAGATCACAGATACAAGGCACATACCTAAACACAATAAAGGCAATATACGTCAAGCCAATAGCCAACGTCAAACTAAATTGAGAGAAACTTAAAGCAATGCCACTAAAATCAGGGACAAGACAATGCAGTCCACTCTCTCCAGAGCTCTTTAATATAGTACTTGAAGTTCTAATTAGACCAATAAGACAACTAAAGAAGATCAAGGGGATACAAGATGAAAAGGAAGATGTTAAAGTATTGCTATTTGCAGATGATATGGTATTATACATAAGTGGCCCCAGAAGTTATACCTGGAAACTCCTACACCTGATAAACAGCTTCAGCAAAATGGCTGGATATAAAAATAACTAAAAAAGAAAATCAGTACCCTTCCTTTATACAAACAATAAACATGCTGAGAAAGAAGTTAGGAAGACAACACCCTTCACAATAGCCATAAATTATATAAACTATCTTTGTGCAACCCTAACCAAGCAACTGAAAGACCTGTGTGACAAGAACATCAAGTCTCCAAAGAATGAAGTTGAAGAAGATATCAGAAGATGGGAAGATCTCCCATGCTCATGGATCAGTGAGATTAATATAAAGAAATGGCCATCTGACAAGAAACAATCTCCAGATTCAATGCAATTCAATTCCCAGTTAAATTCCAATTCTTTACAGACCTTGAAAAAAACAATTCTTAACTTCATATGGAAAAAAAACCCAGGATAGCTAAAACAATCCTGGACAATAAAAGAACTTCTGGAGGTAGCCGAATCCCTTACTGTAATATTCAGATATCAAACTATAATATAGAATCAAACTGTATTACAAAGCAATAGTAATAAAAACTGCATGGTATTGGTATACACACAGACTGATCAATGGACTCAGATCAAAGTAAAACCATACATCTGTGGATACTTGATTCTTGACAAAGAAGCCAAAACCATACGATGGAAAACAGAAAGCATCTTCAACAAATGGTGTTGATCTTAACTGAATATCTGCATGTCGAAGAATTCAAGTTGATCCATATTTATCACTTTGCACAAAAGTCAAGTCCAAGTGGATCAAAGACCTCAATATGAAACCAGATACACTAAATCTAATAAAACAGAAATTGGGGAATAGCTTTAACATATGAGAACAGGAGACAACTTTGTGAACAGAATACCCATAGTTCGGGCACTAATATCAACAATTAATAAATGGGACCTCATCAAACTGACGAGCTTCTGTGAGGCAAAGCACACTGTCAATAGGACAAAATGACAGTCTACAGATTGGGAAAAGATTTTCACCAACCCTACATCTGACAGAGGGCTAATATCTAAAATATATAAAGAGCTCAAGAAGGTAGTCACCAACAACCCAAATGTTTTAGGGTTTACATCACTGTGAAGAGTATCATGACCAAGGCAACTCTTATAAAGACATTTAACTGGAGCTGGCCTTCAGATTCAGAGGTTCAGACCATTATCATAATGGCAGGAAGCATGGAAGTGTCCAGGCAGGCATGGCACTGAAGGAGCTGAGAGTTCTACATCTTGATCTAAAGGCAAACAGGAAAATACTGGCTTCCAGGCCACTAGGAAAAAAGTCTCAAACCTGACTCCCAAAGTGACACACTTCCTCCAACAAGGCCAAAACTCCTAATAGTACCACTCTCTAGGCCAAGCATATTTGAACTGTTATATTCCAGAATAGACTTTTTCAAAGACATGAGTCTATAGTGGCTATACCTAGCCATAGCATGAATACATTTAGTCCAACTTCCAAAGTCCCACGTTCTATACCAATTGATCTCAACAATGGGAAAAGTTCAAAGTTCAAAGGCTCTTCTGAGATTCATCCAATTACTTAACTGTAATCCTCTATAAAATCAAAATAAAAAACAACCACTGGAGAATATATCTATATCTATATCTATATCTATATCTATACCTATATATCTATATCTATCCATTCCAAAACCTCATAGTGATGAAATATTGGACCAAAGCAAGACCAAAAATCTGCTGGGCAAACTCCAAACTCTTCATCTCCATGTCTGATGTGAAAGCCCTCTTCAGATTTATAAGTCCCTTCATCTTTGTTGACCACAGCAACTTTCTTCTCTCGGACTGGCTCTGCTCCTTGTTAGCAGCTTTCCTTCCTCAGCAGGCACACCACAGCTCTGCCATCTCTAACATCGTGGGGTTTTCAAGGCAACTAAAATGCCGTAGCTTCTTGTCCCAATGTCTGGGATCTATACATGATCTTCTAGGCTCCTCTAAAGGGTTCTTCAACTCTGCCTTCGGCAGCTCTCTAGGCTCTGGTTGGCTCTACTGAACTACTGCTGTTGTTCTTGGTGATCATCCCATGGTACTGACATCTCCAATTTGCTGGAGGCTTCCACTATAACTAGCTTATCAATAGCCTCTCATAGGCTCCCTTCATTGGGCCGAGCCTCAAACTCATTGCATGACCACTTCAGTATGGGACTGTCGACTTCAAATGAGGCTACACCTTCACCAATGGCCTTCCATGGCCTCCCACAATGCCAAGCGTCAGCTGTTCTTCATGACTCCTTCATGCCTTCAAAACCAGTACCACCTGGGTGATTCTTACACATTACCAAGTCCACCTGTAGCACAAGGTACAACATTGGTTATCTCTGGAACACAGTTTCTTTGTGCTCCCAGAAAACACTTCCCAGATGTTTTCACCTCAGTGATGCTAGTCTCTTCTTAATCACTGCTCACCTCTTAACTCCAGCTAATCAGCATCAATTGTCCCAGAAGTCTCTTCTATTCTTAACTCTAAAGCCAGAGTTACATGCCCAATGCTGCTGAGTTCTGCTCCTTGCTGGAATTGGAACATGGTCCCCTTGTTCTATTATATTATCACCAGCTTTCTGTTTTCCAACTCCTTCACTGCCTAATCGTGGCTGTACTGGAACTTATTCTGTAGACTGACCTGGAAACTCAGAGATCTTCATGGTTCTGTCTCCTGAATGCTGGGATTAAAAGCATGTACCACAAAGCCTAGGCCTGAGCTTTTCTTTGCTTGGATTTTGCTCTGTACGAGGCTGGCATTGAACTCAGAAACTTTCTTGTCTCTGTCTCCTGGGATTAAAGGCATATACCACTATGCCTGGACCTAAGCTTCTCATGGCAACCATGCTTCAAGATCTGGATCAGAAGTATGACCTCCATTTCTGGATTGTAGTTTGTTTCAGATTAAAAGTCTGAATGAATACAATAACTAGGTAATAATAACTATTCCTTATTCAACAGTAAACACACAAGCAATAAGCTTAGCTGGCTGGAATATTGCTCTGAGGTCATGACTCCCTTAATTTATCTCCTTGAACACAGGATTTAGCTCCATTTCACTTCCTGAAAACTCATTTTTACTTGAACCATATATTTTGTATTTTTCCTTTCTGTGCTTGTTATGCTTGATTGAAGTGTTCTTCTTGAGAGCAAACCAGAGGACAAAGTCTATGCTGGGCTTTTTTGAGGCTTACTTTGTCAGTGCAATTCATCTGACTCTCTTCACCTTAGCCTTAGCCTCAGGCAGACTTTCACACAAGGGTGAAAAGCAGCAGCCACATTCTTCACCAAAATATTACAAAAACAGGCTCCAGGCCACATACTAACATTCTACAGCAATCAGTTTAGAAATCAGTTCCTTTTTAACCTGAGCTTAATTCAGCTCTAGACTTATCTCTGAGGCTATGGATGGAACCAATGCATATGTTCTCTACTGAATCCTAGAATTAGTAGGATTGCATTCCAAGAAGAAATACTAATATTCTCATCTAACCCAATGAGAACTTCATAAATCACCATTCTCTTGAGCAAAGCGTGCATGTAGGTGCTATCTAGTTCATTGAACAGCAGCCTTTTCAAAGAGTGGAGTCACTGTTGTGGCTAAAGGGGAACGTCCAGCTTTAGTTGTGCATCTCCAAGATTTATCAGGCTGATATGCCTTCTTCTGTGTTAACCATTCAGTGAGTATATATCACACATTAATAGATCAGTCATCTTTTAAGAGATGATGGGGGAAAGAAAAGATCAGAAACTTTTATGGAGGTAACACAGTAGATTAACCAAAAAAAAATCTTAATTGAGTCTTCAAGCTATAAGCAGGCTACTTAGACAGCTTATATTTGAGTGGAGGTGCTAACAACATAACTTGTAACCTCATAAATCAGTGGAATTCTTCTTACAGAACAAATGCCTTAACTACAGGAGAAGCAGTAGAAAGGGGGACTAGAAATTAACTAAAAGATAATAGTCTTTAGTCAAGAGTCCATGGAATGCATCCTTCTATTCTAAAATACTTACTAAGCCATGCCAAGGGAGTCTCAAGCTAGTGACATCTACATCCAGAAGCTTGATGATCATTTTAGGATTATTTCTTCTCTCCTTTGCTAACTCATTGGCTTACATCTTATTAATATAAAAAATATTATTTTATATTTAATCTAAAGAAATAGACTTGAAATTCAAGTCAAGTTTCTCTCCCCAGGTATAGATATTGATTTTTCCCAGAGAATATTTTAACTGTTTTCCAAGCTGATCATCTGACCTCTCACTTTGGATAAGTCTCTTACCAAGACAGCAGCTTGATGCCCTATCTGGATTGTAAGTTAGTAAATTTCTGTCCAGTTGTGTTCCACGTCTTAGCTTGAGTTAGAAGTCCTTCCTGACTCTGTGCTCACCACCATCACTTTCTTTAGACCTCTTTGGACTAACGTTTTAATGGTGAACTATGTTCTGCATCACAGCATTCTATTTGTCGACTGTCATTTCTTTTCTGTCGTTATATAGAAGATGCCTGCAGCACAGCTCCTATTCATCCTTCAAGGACAATCTCAGGTCGTATCTCTGGAGGAAGAGCTCACCAAACTCCTCCAAGCTGGGCTGAGTGAGAGCTGTAGGCTCTTAGGGATTTCTGGGGCGTGCCTCAGCTGGTTGATTCTGAAGCTGCATTGACAAGACACACAACACGCTCACCAATGGGGTAGCCAATGTGTCCACGTCAGGGCTTTCCTGTCCTGCATGGCTAGTGTGGTTTGTAACCAGCTGTAGAACATAGTTAGTGAACAAGACCGAGGAAAATGTATGGCAAAGATGTTCAACTGAAGTAATAACATGTCTATATGTAAGAAACTTTTACAAATACAGACGTCATAATTCACTCCAGCCCATTCAAGTCAGCAGCCTGGGGAGGGAGGAGTTATCTGACAGCTCGCAGCTTGGGACTTTTAACTTCTTTAGGTGATATATGTAGCTGAGCTAGGAACCAATGGCTCTGGGATCAGCGGACAAGGATTTTCTGGTTACATCAGACAGATAAAGCATCGATGTTCATGGCAACTCTCTACTCATGACTCAATATGATTGCTGCTGTTATGATCATCTTACTTCTTCTCAAGCTGTCTCCCCCCTCCATTGTAAAGGTTCTTTTATTTTATATGTATATAATTTTGTCTACCAGGCAGGCACTAGACAGCGGCCAACAGCTTTAAGGTACAGTAACATCCACTAAACAAGCATATATGCTGTAAGAGAGCCCTAGCAAGTGCACAGAGAGAAGGGTGTTAGATATTTCATGAATATACACGGTATTAGAAAAGAATGTCTCTTCTGCAAATGCTTCCTGATTCTCCTGAAATATGACTGTTATTATTCAAGCCATTCTTGTCTCTTTGTGCTGATCACAGCAAGGAACTGGAAGAATGAACGACAAGTGTGTGTGTGTGTGTGTGTGTGTGTGTGTGTGTGTGTGTGTTAGATGCTTACATAATTTAATATGTCTATTATCAAAATTACTAACACTTGTGGGAAGAGTGAAGGACTAAAGTTTTCCCCTGAAGAAAGCTTTGTAAAGCCAGGTACAGTCACCCATTCCTATAAGAAGGAGAATGATACAATTCTACAATGAGACCCTTTTTTAATGATGAAAGTTTTTTGTTTTTTTGTTTTTTTTTTTTAAAGAAAAAAAAAGCAGTAAAGAAGGGGGAAGGAGCCTTTCTAAATGATTGACCAAATATCAAAATAAAAGTGCCCCAACATATTGAGACTTCAAAACTGATATCCAAACTCAATCTCTTTGTTTAAAAAACATTTAATGAGCTATAAAATAAATAACACTTAAATATTAAATAAATTATTTACAACGTGAAAAAATATTTTATCTTCACACATTTCTTTATGTACAGAAATAAGACTATCACAAAAAGTGACAACTGAACTTCTGGAGCCTTCGCTGAAAGAAGGACCGATTCGTCACTTCCGGTGTGGGTGTGGCTTGGCAGTGACTCGACTGTTATCCTGTGAGGAGAAAAAAAGTGTCTGAGGTAAGTTCGAGTCTAACGTGGATTTAAGAAAATTTCCAAGAACAGGAATTTCTGTCAACTTCTTTTTTCTCTGGATGTCCTAGAAGACAAGCTAAATATTCTCACAGAAAATTGCCACTTTGGGTTGATTCCATTTTTCATTTCTTCTTAAATAATACATCTATTTAGGAAACTACAAATGCCCACACCTGCAGTTTTTATATATATTATATAAATATATAAATAAATATATATCTATATTTCTAACCAAATAAACAGTTAGATCTAATTAAAATATAAGATTAAGTGTCTCAGTATTTATGATATACAGTTAATTTAGGATAATTAGTAGCAGGACTATAATAATAGTAGCTACCAGTTAATAGGCAGCCAGCACATGCCAACACAGCATATTAATACCCTATTTCACCCTTACCCATGCACTGAGTCTTAGCTTAAGCACAGGAAGATAATGACTTTTTAAAGGTATAATGAATACTGGGTGTAGAGTTTGTGTGAGTGGTCGCCTGTTTCATAAGTTATAACCATGTGGAATTTTTATTAAAAATAAAGCTTCAATTTGGCATGCTCAGGGTGTGTATAGGAATATCGTCTTTAACAATCTCAAGTAACTCTTAGCTATGATGAAGGCAGAAAAATCAGTGACTTAGGGACACCTCTTTCCTAAGTGTCTGAGGGTATGAACTTTTTCGACTGGGCTGATTTCCACTGTATCCATCTCCCTGGTGCCCTCTTCCCCTTGAGGGGGTCTCCATTACCTGGTTACTCTGGACCTTTTACCTAGAACTTAGCATTTCCTACTTAAAAATTCAACTGTAGCTTTTTACCAAACCACTCTCAAATGTGTGCCCCCTCCTTCGTTTAAAGGAACTATTAAATTCTAGTCTCGCTTCCATTTTGTTTCCATGCAATAGGCTAACTTTGGCCCTCTACCCTGTCATTATTACTACCTTATCTTACCCAACAGTCACTGGAAACGGGCCATTTCTGTTTCTGAAATGACCTGTTCACCTCTCACTATTGCCAATCTTTCTTCATAATCACTTTCCTGGTTTCCTAAGTTCTTCCTAGCTCAGAAGGCGATTTGGGGTCTGTGACCTTTCCAGGTCCTAAGAGTGTCTCACTGATTCACCACTTTGGAAATGTTTTCCGCCCAGCCCACCAGTCCCTTTCTTATTGCTCCTATTTTACCTTCCTAAACACTTTGATGCCTTATTGTCTCCTCCATCCATTAAGAATTATGTTCTTTGAGAACAGGACTAGAACTCCCCACATCTATTCTTCAGTAAGACTGGTGTCAAACTTACCCAAACCCCTTATGAACAACAATGCCAAGCAACCAGAGCTTCCAGGGACTAAGCCACTACCTAAAGACTATACATGGACTGACCCTGGACTCTGACCTCATAGGTAGCAATGAATATCCTAGTAAGAGCACCAGTGGAAGGGGAAGCCCTGGGTCCTGCTAAGACTGAACCCCCAGTGAACTAGTCTATGGGGGGAGGGCGGCAATGGGGGGAGGATGGGGAGGGGAACACCCATAAGGAAGGGGAAGGGGGAGGGGGATGTTTGCCCGGAAACCGGGAAAGGGAATAACACTCGAAATGTATATAAGAAATACTCAAGTTAATAAAAAAAAAAAAAAAAAAAACCTTACCCAAAGAATAACATTTCCCTAAAACAGCCATCCATGTGCACTCGAAACTAAGAATGGATTCTTCCTTTTGCCTTGAGCTTTGTTTTCGTTTTCAAAATTATAGTATCTAACTGGGAGATGAAGTTTAAAGGCCAAACCTGAATTGCCATCAGCTAGGCTATGGCATGTGCAGTCCCGTTTTCTTGCCGCAGCCTCCTTCTTTCTTCTGCTTCTTCATATTCCCTGAAGAATCGTTTCCGAAGCCTTTGCAGAACACAGAATTCCACTGTTAGCAAGGCCTACACGCCTGTGCAATGGGGATTTTCATGACCATGGGGACTTTGCCCCTGCGACTTCTTATAACAAACTCTGTATGTCGGTTTGTTACACTAACCCAAAACTTAAGCCTAACCACAAACTCTTGCCAATATTCTTTTACAGGAGGACACTGATGCTGCCACTGTATCAACACACCTCTAAACACTGAAAAATGTAAGTACATATTAGAAATGAAATGTTCACACAGTGTGGAACTGGAACGTCTTTTGTGGTTGTTCCTCAAGAACTGAGCATAAGAAGTAGCAGTGTGTGGTAGAAGGACCCCCTCATACACAAGTGAACTTACATGAATGAATTTAAATTTCTACTAAGTGATTTTAAATTATTAGAGGGTTTAAAAACCGTTTATAAAACAACTTGTGTTTTGTGCATTTTCAAATCTAAAGGTTTCCTTCTAATTTTATTTATGACTCCATTACAATCACCATTAAATCCCAAAGAACTTTGTCAACTTTAAAGAATAATATCCACTTCTATTATGAAAAAATGCACTCAGTAATTGTGGGGTAAGGTTAGTGTTGGTTATATTTTAATATAATAAGAATTTGAGAGAAAACAGGGGAAACATTACTTCTCAAAAGTGAGAGAATTGAGCTGGGCCTAGGAGCATAGGCCTCCAATCCCAGCTAGTCAAGAGGCCAAGACAGCAAGGGAGAGCTTGGGAAATTTGGATCCTCTCCCAAAAAGTTAAACCGGCTAAAGATGTAACTCAGCCAATGAGTACTTGACAGACAGGTGTGAAGTTGTGAGTTCAATTCCCAGCACCACCACAAAGAAACCGGAATGCCTACATAAAACAATGGTCATCCCACATCCTCCCCGAGAACTAGAGCATTGAAAGCTGAATAAACAGCAAGCTCCTCCACTGGAAAACATCTTTAGCTCACATTTTCTGTGTCAAATAAGAATAGTTGATAGAGGCTTTTGCCTTTCCTAAGTACATCTGCATAGCTGGCTTGAGGCGCTAGAAGAGATTCCAGGTGTGCAAAGCAAATTTAAACTGCACGTCTAACTTCATGTGCATAACAGAACAGCTTCTATGTGTCATTTTGTCACCCTCTGATTGGAATTCAAGGTAACAATAAACAACAACAGGAGATAACTCCCGCGTCCTGAAGGACGGCACTGATGAATTGTGTACACAATCCAGTTGTTAAAGTAATTTACCAAGACCTAAAATTAGAATAATGAATGCACTGCTTCTGCCAAACCCTAGTAGCAGTGAGTCATCCTAGAGCCATGTGGGCCCTCCTCCAGCTTCCCCTATCCAATGGCTTTTGTCTGACAGACAATGCCAGCCTCATGTAGCCATCAGTGCCTGTGACCTAGAGCAGTGTAGTGTGGGCATTCTTCGGTCCCGAAGCGAGGTGTGAGATCTGCTGTTACCCAGGGAAGATGCTGTGGGAGGACCACAGTAACAGAGTTTGTCATTGCTGCCTACGCCATGCCATTGAGAGGAAATGTCTCGCTCTGTTTCTCAGTGCATTCCCACACTATTCGACCCGAGAAGGACAAAAATAGGTCCAAACGGTAAGCTGGTGAGTTTCATGCCACGGAATTACAAGCCAGAATTTGTCCATGTACCGGGAGAAGACACAAGTCTTTCCTCGGCTACTGACTTGGAAACCTTTGGGATTTGCTTTTCTTTTATGCTGAAGAAGTATATTTGATACCGTGAGGTTTAATGTGACCCTAGTTAGCTTCTCAGAAGCTTTATGTTTCCATTTTAAAATATTCCCAGATGACACTAGGGCTTTCTGTGTGTCCGAAATAACCACCACCCAAAAATATAATAGGTGATCGAACTATCAATTTTTAAGCTAAAAGCATTCTAATTCTGAAAGATGGCTGTATATATCATTTCAACAATAATAATGCAGATTTTGATTCTATTCGGCTCATGGGTCACATGACACAAAATAACTCATGTGAATTATACAGTAGAGACTGATAGGAATACTGGGAAGGGTTCAGATCTTAGGTTGTGCTGTACTTACAGGACGGCGGTAATGATGCCAATAGCTGCGACGCTTACGGCGGAGACAAAGACAATTATGGCTGCTAACGCGATCTTGGATAGGTCGCTGTCATCCTTCTTCTGAGTCTTCATGGTTTTTTCTCCACACCGTTCGCCAAAGTAATCCTGATGACAACTGTAACAATCACATTTCAGAAATACAATTGTTGAAACGGTTCTCTGTGTATCAAACTTACTACCTAATTTAGCATAGGAAGGCCATGCCGTGGTCCATTCTGTGATGTCATGAGGCATGGAATGCATTCTAGCTAAAGGTCTTTAAGAACAAGTTGCGATTGGTTTGGGAGTGTATTCCCAGAAGACACCGTGACTCATTCTTCTTGTTCTTTTAGGACCAACTGATGACTTCGATGCCAGTGTCTTGGTTAACACATCCCCCCGTCACTTAGTTTCATTTTAGTGGGTTTAGGGACATTAGAACAACAAAAAAAAGTTGTGTGATAAATACTTTAAGGGCTTTTTTCTGAGACTTAAAATATACATACAGGTACATGTATGTATCTGTACATACGTATATTATATATAATAAAATGATTTTTGTGCCAGTAGTCAAAAAAGCTATCGCCTGTTTACACTATTTGTGACAGCGTTCAAGATAAGAATCTTTTTTTCCAGATTTAAGTGTTTACATTTTAATTGGCTGTACAAACATAATGTTGGCTCATGGAGCCCTGGGTTTACACGCCAGAAAAGTCACTTGTTTTCTACAGATGGGTCTTTTGGGTATGGTGTAGGAAATAAACTTACTGGCAGGTCACCACCTCCAGGTTCTCGATGTATCTGCATTCACCATGAATGCAGAAGTTCTGAAACTTGGCGGCACACGGATTCTTTTTCTTCTTCCTGTTTCTTCTGCCTTTTCCGCCTTTGCCTCCCTTTTTCTTTCTTTTGGGTTTTTCTGAAGACTTTTCTCCTTCTGTCTTGTTTTCCTTAGGCTTAATCACCTGTTCAACTGGAGGAAAAAAAGAAGTTCGACAAGTTAAGGACGCGGTTACTGTCAAGATTCTCCTCTCATCTTCTAAATGATTTGGGATACCCGAGACATAGAAATCACAGCACCAAGAACTACTCTGGCCTCGTTATTTAAAGCAACACACACACACACACACACACACACACACACACGATAAACCTGCAAGGAGTGTCTCTGTCAGGCAGTACGTAGTAATCTATGTTGCAGGCCACTTGAGATCTTTTACCTATGTAAGCCCGTGTTAGATGTTCTGTATCTCACATGATATAGAGGTCAATACAGTTAGATGCAGATGAAAACACACCCTAGGAGAAGCGGCTGGAACCCACAGTGCTGACACGTTTAAGCCTGTTTTGTTTGTGTGTTTTTCCATTCCATGATTGTCCCTCGAAGAAGGACAATGCCGTTGAGATGTGGTGTGAGGCAAATCTGATTTTCCTCGCCTACACAGGTTTCAGGCTCACTGTCTTAGGTTGGGAGTTAGCGGGCACTGCATGAGGGTGGAGTAAGCTGGAAAATATTTATTATAAAAAATAATAATAACAACAGATACCTCTGGGGGTGGGCTCAGTGTCATGTTCGATCTATTTAAAATGGCGTAGAAATTTTGGTCCTGATGCCTCAGATGGATTGTCACCTCAATTTATCAGATCTGGAGTCTTTGGACTATGAAAGGAGTGGCTAATTACACGAAAAAGGGGCAGGGGAAGGTGCATTTTGTTGTGCTGATCCTGGACTAGGAGTGTGTGACGAAGTATTTAGCAAACAGAGAACAGCAGGAAGAGAAAACACCACTAGTCCCAAAGATTTTACAAGCACCCATCAAGTCACACAGAACAGGAGAGACATACTAATGGAAGGCTCATGGGGGTGTCGAAGACAGAGCCTCCCTGTCTTAAGAAAATGATAAATATTAGGAATGTTCTAGGGGTTTACTTTAAGTGAATTAACAAAAGTTAAATTAGAAGGAATGTTAAATAGGTAGCCATGCGTTGTTTATACAGAAACTTTCTTTTGATCATTATAAAGTGCAAGTGAGAGGAAGCCCTCTGGGAGAATTGTCTTAAACGCATTATCGCTACACTTTATCAGGTAGATTAGAAGTCCAAGCCAAATAATAGTCACTGTGCTGAAGGGTTGCAGCAGACAACACACCCCTGGGTATTCAAGCAAACAGCCTTTTAAAGGAGAGCAACCAACAGTCTCGGCTGTACACACTTCACTGCAATTCTCAGTAGCAGCCGCCTGCCTGCTCCAGAAGTTGGCCTCCAGAACTGTTAATAATGTAACACGTCTTTAACAAGCTGGTGGATGCCCTCCTGGTCCGACCTATTCCCCTGTCCTATTACAAATATTGAAACATTAAAAACAAAAACTAAGCAAAAATGAACAAGATAATTGAGGAGCCCGGCACTGGCATAGACTGCTCACTGAAGTGTACCCCTCCCCCGAGTTACCCTGTTTCAGTCCTTGTCCCTCATTCCTCCTCAGCTCTGGGAAACTCCGGTGGAGGAGGAGGAGGAGGAGGAGTCAGGAAAGCTGCTAGGAAAGTTTTAGGGACCTTAAGGAACTCTGAAATCACCTTGCCCTGCCTCCAAGGTAGATGCTTAGATCTGACTTATCAATGGCCTCTTCTCCGCCCCAAACGGCAAAGTAAAACGAGGATAGTGAGTCTATCCCTCTCATTTGAAAGAAAGGTTATTTTTTCTTTTAAAAAAATAAAATCTGTCTAATAAGAGCAAAAGGAAAAAGAAAACAGGATCAGTAGTTTAGCTAAAAATACAATACACACATACATCTTTAACATCCCTAGAGTTCCGTCCTTATTCTTTCTGTTCCCTTATTTGTGTTAGTTATGCAGTTATTAGTTAGTTAGTTAGTTAGTTAGTTAGTTAGTTAGTTAGTTAGTTGTGCAGTTATTTGAAGACAGGCAGTGTGGAGGAGGGGACGCACCTGCTGAGGCACAAGGGCCTCAGGAATGGTCAATGACTGCCGATGCTTCCAGAATGGAGGTCATGTGGCATACTGGAATGGAGGTCATGTGGCATACTGGGAAAGATGCTAGTCCCCGGAATCAAGCAGACTGGGGTTCTGATTCTGACTCAGCTGCTTGCTCCCGGGGAGCGCACAACCTCCCTGAGCTTCAGTTAGTGTGTAAAATGAGCACCGTTCTGCTTACTTCCCAGAGTTGCAAACATCAAGCATGCAACAGGAGATCTTCATGAATGTCTTGGACCTACAGGGTGCAACCTCCACATAGCTCTTCAGAGGATGTGCAGCAGCCACGCCTTCAAATCCCTTAGGAAAGCCTAGCCGCCTTCCTTCTGAAGCCACTTTGCTGAGGTAAAAACCACATCTCCCAGACAACACTTTCCTAGTGTCCTCCACTCACCTCTGACTGAGTCGTCCACAATATAGCCGGATATTTGTGGTTCGTTATCATACTCCTCCGAGTAGTCATAGTCCCCTGTGGAGAGTTCACTGCCAGAAGGCATTTCGCTTATGGTAGAGACCTCAGAAACCACAAGTCCACCAGCACTGTGGTCCCCAGAGGACGGTTCTCCTTTCCCAGAGCTGGTGCCATTGAGTTCCAACCCAGCTGCATAATGGCCTGCAGGGGCGGAGAGAAGAAGATGAGTCTGGTGCTTTTGGCTCACTAAGGGACCCCTGCTGTGTAGACGTGTGTCTCCTCATATTAAAGCAGCTACTGCCTGTGTGCTATTGGGTGTTTGGTTTTTTGTTTTGTTTTGTTTTGTTTTGTTTTCCCTCGACTGAGTCACTCGTAAAAGCAACTTCACAGTCAGCCAAGAAGCAAACTCAGCTGCCCAATTACAGAGTTTCTTTTATCTGGGTTTTCTTTTCCACAGTTAGCCTACATAATGTCCACAATTTAATAAGTCCTACCAGTAAGTACCTCTCCCTTCAGGTCTAACTTGGGTGCGATTGTTCCAAAGCTTTCCTGCCTGGTTGTAGCGGGTACTGATACATTTTAACGCTTGTTTACAGCAGTGGAATCTGTGCCTGAGATGCGAAAAGCAGTGCCAACAGTGACAGGGTTTTCAGTGTAAAGACATTATTATTATTATTACCACATAGAGAAAAAGTTCAGCACCCCGCAAACCCTTTGGGGAGTCCTGAGTTCCAGCCCTTGATTTCATTTTGATTTTTGTTTTTAATATCAAAACAGCGTTGCCAGCGGTGCTTTAGGAAGGTAAAAATAAAATCACTAGGCGGAGGAATGGAAACAGAAGGCAAAGAACCCTCCTTCAAATCCTCCAGGATTAACTACCTTTGTGGAAATTACTTCACCTGCCTGGACCTGGGTTTCCTCAGTTATCAAGGGAAAGGGAGGACCAAAATGACCTCTTAGGTCTCCATCAGCTGGTCCTTGGGTCATGCTAGAGACTCACTCGGGTCTGCCCTTCTAGCGTGAGCGGTTTCAGGGGTGCGAGCTAAGGGAATCCGTTCCCCGGTCAGATAAATTTGGGGGCATCAAGAGGCAGCAGCATTCAAGGAGCGACAACCCTGGAGGCTGCTGCAGGCACGGGGTGCTCACCTGAGCCTAAGACCAGCAGCGACAGCACTGAGAGCGCCAGCGAAAGCGACGGAGTTCTCATTGGTTCCGCGGCCCGGCGGCGTCGGGGTCTCTGCGGCAACACGACAGCGGCTCCCGGCGGCCGGAACAGCGGAACCGCGAAGCAACGGGCGAGCACCGGCGCGGGGAAGCCCAGCCCCGCCGGGCTCCAGGAGGCTGGAGCTGCCAGCGCCTAGGGCTCGGCTCAAAATGACAGGGCAGCGGCCGCGAGTCAGGAAGGAGCAGAGCGAACTTGGCGGAGGGTGCGGTGAGCACTTTATAGACCCGCGGGAACCACCGCCCGTGACGTCACGCCTCTCCTGGGTGGAGGCGGGAGGTTATTACCCCAAAACTCAGCTGATCCGGGAGGAAGTGGGGATCGAGCCCTGTTACCTGTTAACGCGGAGGGAAAGTTTCCCACTCGTGTTGTGTTCTAAGTTGGAGTGTTCAATATATATATATATATATATATATATATATATATATATATATATATATATATATATATATATATATATATATATATCCGGGAGATGAAGTACCAAAGTTCCATGTTAGGACGTAGAGCTTTAAGAACAACTGTGGCTAAGTGATGTAGCCAGAAGACTTGAGGAGGATAAAGGAAGCTACTTAACTGGGAAGAGACAGCGACTCCACAAGAGAAGCTGTTTGGGTTTGTGGGCAGTCTGGGGTCCTTTTCCCACCTGGGCTCTAAAGGACTTCAAACGGTGTGGATATCAATCAAACCCCCTTTTCAAGTCCCTGACCCGGTTTTTCCCCACCTGGACGCTAAAGGACTCCTACTGACCCCGTTATCAATCAGACACCCTCCCTGGGGTCTTCCTCTCTGCAGTCTTGGCTGCTCTTTTTACTAGTGTCGAATTAAACACTTGAGATTTTACCTGGACATGGCTGGACAGTGGCACTTAGGAGACTGAAGGACAGTTTTCAGGGAGAAGTCAACCTGGGCTTCTCCCAATAATACACTGGAGACCAATAATACACTGCTGGGGGTAAGTATGCTCCGCCCCCCCCCGCCCCTCCCCAGTTTACAAGCCAATAAAAGACAGGTGTGAAAGACAGAAAGAATGAATTAACACAGGAGACAAACTCGCATGCCGTGTAGATTTTATTCAAATTAATTTGTCTCTGAAATCTGCCTCTGGCCTCTGCTCTGATAGAGATAGAGGGCTAAACTGACCTTTATGAAGAGGGTTGCTGGGCAGAAGAAAGTTTCATAGAAAGGCAAAGGGTCAAGATAATTTAGGTGGGCGGGGCGTCTGCTGTTCAAATTAGAAGAATCCAGCGAGGCCGGGTTTCCAGCCTAAGAGGGAGCCCTAATGAGGACACATCAGTGACTCCAGTACTCTGGCTAGAGGATCTTGACTTCCAGAGTAAGGAGCAAGTTTGAGGACCATTTGGGCTAGCAGAAAGACTGGCAGAAAGAAAGAAAGAAAGAAAGAAAGAAAGAAAGAAAGAAAGAAAGAAAGAAAGAAAGAAAGAAAGAAAGAAAGAAAGAAAGAAAGAGAGAGAGAGAGAGAGAGAGAGAGAGAAAGAAGGGAGGGAGGGAGGGAGGGAGAAAAAGAAAGGGAAGGGAAGGGAAGGGAGGGAAGAGAAGGGAGGGGAAGGGAAGGAAAAGAAAAGAAAAGAAAAACCAAAAATCAACCCACGGCTATGGGATAGAGTGTGTGTGTGTGTCAGGAGCTTATTTAACTAGGATACAACGGAAGAGAGGGCAGTTAGTTCATCAAACTTTCATGCCCTAGCAGCTCAGAAATGGATTTCCCTTGGCTTAATGAAAACAAGGTACACTGTCACTAAACTCTTTTCCTGATCTGGAGATACACATGATATCACCCACCCTACCACCCCCACCCCCAACCTGATTGCCCCCCCCCCCAGCCAGGCTTTTCAGGAATATTGGTCTCCGTGTGTTAGTCCTAATTCTGAGAAACGTTTTAAACTCTTGAAACAAAAACACAGGCTTTGGGGCAGAAACACACAAAATTTCTGGACGATGCCTTCACTTCTATTCAGTGTTTGATGAAGGGGTATTTTATGTAAACTGCATTTTACTTTTGTGGGGGAATCACCCAGACCGAGATGTAGTGAGCAGCTCTTTGTTTGTTAAGAGCCCAATAATGAGGGCCACATATGATTAAGTAATTCTACTAAATCAGATAAGAGGGATTGATTCATAGTGCCCTGGGAAAGGAGGCTACAGTTTAATTTGGCCTGTAGGTATTACAGACAGCTGGGGGCGGGGGAGGAGTGGGGCTCAGGGAGGCCTTCTGAGCAGGAAGTTTGGGTAGAAAGAAGATGCAATTTAGGGTGGCCAGGAATAGGCATGAAAACAAATATGCTCCCCCATCCATTCTTGGGTGGAATGGGACCCTATCTGTTCAGTCGTCCTCCCCCTCCTCCTCCCCCTCCTCCTCCTCCCCCTCCTCCCCCTCCTCTTCCTCCTCCTCCCCCTCTTCTCCCTCTCCCCTTTCCTCTTCTTCCTCTTCCTCCTCCCCTCCTTTTCCTTCTCCCCCCCCCCGCCTCCTTCCCCTCCTCCTCCTCTTTCCTCTTCCTCTCCCACTCGTAGTCAGGCCTACAGAGCTCAGACCGTCTGCTTATAGGGCTACTACATACATTCCTAGTCTCATGGGTTTCATTTTTGTTATCGTTGTCCTAGCTCTGTTCTGTCCTATTATGTTCCATTCTCCTCGTGGTTCTTATACTCTTTTTAACCAAAATTTTAACTTCTCAATTAGCCAATGAATATCGCGTTCATTTACAAGGCACAATAAATAACTTGACTGTGCTTAGAATGCAGCCAGATCTTTATTTCCTATTTTCTTAAGTGTCCTTTATCTTGAATGGATTATTACTTTATTTTCTGTGAAGGGGTGTTTTGTCTGCATGTCTATTTGTGCACCACATATGTGCCTTGTGCCTAGTGTCCACAGAGGTTGAAAGAGAGCACTGAATCCCCTGGAACTGGGAATACAGAGAGTTGTGAGCTGCACGTGGGTGGAGGGAGTTGAACACGGGTCTTCTGCAAGAACAGACAGTGCTCTTAGGCACTGAACCATCTCTCCAGCCCCTTACTTACTCTTGGGATCTATACAGGGTTTGGATACCCATCCTCAGAACCAACTGGCTCTCTGACTGAAGTAAAAGTTGGCTGTTTCCATGAGAATTGCTTTGTCATTTCTGATTTGAAATGCGGGAAGGGATCATTTACATGTCTGCTATATAACCTAGTCACAGGACAGAATAGTTTGGTTCTTGGAATGAGTCTAAGTTTTCATACATAAATTCTACTGCATGTTAAATTAGATAGGATTTTAAGACCCAAATTCCTCCTCTGAAAACAGGAATAAAACATCTGGCTTTTGTTAAATAGATACATGGCAGAAGATACACAAGCAAGTAGGATAAACAGGGCTGTGTCATGCAAACTAACCACCTCCAGAATTGTCGGTCTGTGACCTTTACCCTACTTCCCTTGTATACTTTTGGGGCATTTTATGATGCATCAGAGAGCATCCCGTGGTGTCATACCAGCATCACGCACAGCGCCCGTGATGTGTCATACATTCTGGAATATAAGCATGTGTGGGGAACCAACCCTACGTAAATGTAGGACTCTACATGCTACAAGGTAGGCGGAGAAAATCAGGACTGATGCCAACAAATTAGAGTGAAATAGCTTTCTCGCAGTTTCCCGCAGTTTCCCTCAAGTTACAGGATGTTTAAGGACAGTGGGGGGGAGGGGGGGTTGGTGGGGGGGGGAGGTGACAGATGCTCCTGACTAACCACTTCCCACTCCCATTAGCGTTTACTATCTGAATTCCATTGCAGACGGATGAGAGAAGTTCTCTTTATTCTGCTGCATGATGCCATATAAAAGCAAAAAATACGGTGTCCTTGTCCATAGAGTTGATGCTGAGTTTGTACGGATAGGATTCAGTATTATTCTGTCAGCAGAAGAGATGACCACAATTCTCCAACATAATTAACCTTTCATATAATAAATTCCTTAGCTCCATCGAGATCTTCTTTAACTTTTCACTTTTGGCCCTGAAATGTATTCAGGCCAAAGAATATGTCATTTCTGTTTCCTTGAAGTAAAGGACTCCTTGCCTGAACTTTGTAGTTGAGCATCTTAACATAGTGAGAAGAGTTAAACTCTCTTTCCTGTGTTACTCTCTTTACGGTGTTATATCGTGCCTTTGAAAAATCAGAGACTAGAAAGTGAAACGGGTAATTTGATAAAACAGAAACAACAATGACAACAAAAGTTAGAATATACAAATACCTATCGGGTCCAAATTCTGAGGGTTGGCCAGTGTTTCTCAGGAATCTATAAACGCAGTTCCCCTCCACCAAGGAAGCCAGTTCCCTAATCGCTGTCAGAAGGGACAAAGGGCCTTCAGTGGTGGCTATTAGCATACCAAAGAGCTCCCTCAGCATCACAAGTGCCTGTTGCACTTTTCAAAGTCCAAGTTGGCATCCAGGCTCCTCTGAGCTCTGACTGTGCAACCCTTACCCTAAACTTCTCCCTTCAGAAGTCTCACACACACACACACACACACACACACACACACGCACGCACGCACGCACGCACACACACACACACACACACACACACACACACCATCCCTGCTTCCTACACTTCCGACAACCCTGATATTTCAGCGATGCTGTCTCTCTTGTCTTCTCCCCTTAGTCCTCTCTCTTGCCCTGTCTCGTCTCCTTTGCCTGCAATCTCTCTTTGTCTTCATCTCTCGTTCTACCCCTACCCATCTCAGACTACCAGGAATGTTCTGTCTACTGCTTTCTCTATCTGCTGTGTACTCTTTCAGCTGCTTCTGGCTCTACTCTCCCTTCATATCTACAATGAAAATCTTCCCTTCAACCATATGTTGGGGAGGTCACGTAGTCAGTTTATACTCACATTTATATAAAATTACGTTGTTCATTGACTCAAATGAGTTTTAAGCATGGAGCAGTGTTTGGGGCCTAGAGACTAGAACTTCAAGTCATTCATACTGTCCTAGTGTCTAAGGACATTTATTTGTTAAGGGGCAATAGTTAAACCATTAGAGAAACAGAATGTAAATATAAACTTAAGTAATGAAAAATGCTCTTCGTGACGGAAGAATTAGACTAGGGGATCACCCTGCTGCTTGGTAAGTGTGGCTGTTCAGAGCCATAGCGAGAAGCGAGGAGGACACTGAACAGTGTAGGTCTTGAACTGAACTTCGAAACAGCTGAGGGTTTAAGGATGCTGGACTTAGATATTTGTTTTAATAATCATTTCTAGTCACTGTTTCTGAATGTCGCTAGACAAAAAGCTCTCTTTAGTTGCAGTAGCAAATAGAGCTGTTGGGCTTACTGACAGCTCTTCAAAGTGTACACTCACTTCTCCCCTCTGTCCAAGTGCTGACCAAATCTGTGCAATTTCTTCTTAAATACACATCGCAAAAATTGGGGCTGCAGCTAAGGGCTGTTAGTTGCCTACAGTGTACGGGTTCAATATAAACAGAAAGGAAGACACAACCTGTGGGCATTTTGTCAAGCTCTGCCCCACAGTTGCCTGGCTACAGTCAGGTGTGCCTGACTTACTGTAGAAGAGGCTACTCTCCCCCTCCAGTCTCTCTTGCTCTCTTGCCTTCCAGTTCCCACTCTGTCCTTTTGCTTCTTCCCTTTCTCCCCTCACTCCTCCCCCTCTTTCTCTGGCTATTGCCCCCTCCCCCAGCTCTACTCCTTTACTTTCTCTTTCTCTCTCTGCTCTTTCTTTCTGCTCTCTCTCTCTCTCTCTCTCTCTCTCTCTCTCTCTCTCTCTCTCTCTCTTTGCCTTTCTCTGCCTCAACTACCTTCCTCAGCTTCCCTCCCCATGCCCTAAATAAATTCTATGCTATAATATATTGTCCTGTGACTTGTCCCTCAGGAGGAAAGGTTGCCTCAGCATGAACACACAGAAGCACCCCCTTACCCTACACCTTACCACACACCATACATCCACAAAACATATTCCCTCTCTCCTTATCTTTTTATAAACACAACATTTGGTGCTAAAACCCAGGATCAAACCAGGGACCTTTAGATATATATGTGTAATGAAGAAACAGTCCACTAATGGAATGAATACGAAATTTTCTAAATGCTGCACCCTCACAGATATGCAAGTTCTGTCTAAAAGGAGAGGAGAAGGGTGAAGAAATTTCAACATTGACTATGACTGCAAGTGATCTAAGTAAGAGAAAGATACATGTTTACCTCAGAAACATGCTTAAAATAATTTAATACTGTTCCTTTCATTACAGTAAATTGTTTCTGAACATATGAGGAGGAAATGCATTTTGCATATGGTTCTCAGCAGGCAGAGGTTGCAAGGTTTCTGTAGGTCCAGGCCAGTCTTCCAGTTTGGTCTACATAGTGAGCTCCAAGTTGGCCAGAGCTACATAATGAGACCCTGTTTCCCCCAACCCCCCAAATTATAATCTACCAATTATAATCATTAAATGATCATATTCCTTGTCAGATGTTATTGTAAAAATATAAAAATAAAAAAGAGTATCAGTGTCTTTTACCCCGCTTGGTCCACACAGCAGTGCCCAGATATCTGCTAGGTATCTTGGCGGAAACACATCCTAGCCGCACACTTTCTTACACTCAAGCCCTCACATAAAAGAACACACAACACAACAATCTTTGACCCAATTGGTAAGATATAATTGCCCACTTAAACATACAAAGCCTGGTACCATCCATCCCTTAAGAACATTGACAACAACCTGTAAATACACAGAGCAGAATCTTAACATCACCTGCCCTGGCTTCTCACCCTCTCTTCTCCTGTCTCTCCTCTCTCCACTAGTCTCCTCCTCTTCCTTCAAACTTCTCTCCTGCCCATCCTTCCTTCTCCTCCAATGACAGGCCTCCTTCTATCCTATACCTGCCCCTCACCAGTACTTTACAAATTCAATGGAGAGGTGGTTCTGGTGAAGTTACCTGAGTTCTGAGTCCTTGACAGTGGAATTAGCATCAAAATACAGTAACTTAAGGGCAAATCACAACAGTCAGAAGCCATCTGGGAAAGGCTATTATGATGAGGAAGTGAGCTTTTTTGCAAGGTTACAATGGGTAGGCTCTGAGATTCAGGGTCCTCAGAGAATCTATCCCAGGATTGCTTCTTGCTTATGATATGTCTTTCCTGCCACTATTACATAGCCTAATGATTCCTGGGCATCAGCCCACCATGTTGGGCAGAAGTTCTGCAGAAATATGAAGACGTACTCTCGTGTAGTAATAATGCTTGCTACACAAATTGAAGACGTCTTAGCTCTTGGTAATGATTTTATTATACATCAACAAGTAAATTAATACAAGTAATCTCAAGTCCTCTATAGAATAAAAGTTGCAAATGGGGCTCTGTAAACCTTCTTGTGCCACAGGCTAATTGCACTAGGAAAAGAAAGTAGGCTTGGAACAAATTTATGATCAAGGAAAAGAATTTCTTCTAATTTAGGAATGGCCACTATCTGGTTACTCAAGTTTATAAACTGGGAATGGGAAATTTATTGTACGTGCAAGGAGAGAAAATAAATAAGGGACTAGTGTATTTATATGAGACTTCAAAATAATAAGACATAAAGATGATTTCTCTCTTGACAAAACCATGCTAATTTATGACATAAAAAATATTGCTTTGAACTTATAATGAGCTTATGGAGCTAGTAGCAGGTAATGAATGTTTATTCAGGTACTAGTCTTAATGGAAAGACCTATAAACAATTGTGCTGTAACTCCTTAAGTCTTATTGATCTAAGACATGAACCATTGCCCAGTATAAACTCACTATGAACTTATAGAATGTAAAAATGCTTAGAAAACCATGTGTTCAATTATTCCGAGAAAGTATAAAACTAAGAATAGCAATAAAGTGGTGGTGTAGCCTTCTTCGGCTTCATATATAATATGGGGCAATTTTATAAGTACTTACATGTATTATATGTGTATAGAAAAATTCAGAAAGGATGCATTAAAATATTAATAATCCATGCTTTCACTTAAGAAATAACTCCTTTATATGTTCTAATATTTGAATAATGATCAAGGTTTTCTTGTGTTCTTTTGTGATTAAAACTAAACAAACAAAGATGACCTACCAAGTGGGCAGATCTAAAGTGATTTCAGTTGATACATCACTGTCTCTGTTAAGAATCCCAGCTTCACCAGAGCTTCCAGGGACTAAGCCACTACCTAAAGACTATACATGGACTGACCCTGGACTCTGACCCCATAGGTAGCAATGAATATCCTAGTAAGAGCACCAGTGGAAGGGGAAGCCCTGGGTCCTGCTAAGACTGAACCCCCAGTGAACTAGTCTATGGGGGGAGGGCGGCAATGGGGGGAGGGTTGGGAGGGGAACACCAATAAGGAAGGGGAGGGGGGAGGGGGATGTTTGCCCGGAAACCGGGAAAGGGAATAACACTCGAAATGTATATAAGAAATACTCAAGTTAATAAAAAAAAAAAAAAGAAATACTCAAGTTAATAAAAAAAAAACGTAAAAAAAAAAAAAAAGAATCCCAGCTTCGAGAGAAAATGGCCTCTTGTGTTACCTACTCTTCTTACACCCAGACAGTGCTCCATACTTCTTTGGTCAGTCTCTGAGTGCAGTGTGTGCTCAAGCCTCCAGGATCCAGATTTTAGTACAGCTGTGTTCCTTTTTTCACAGGGTAAATTACTTGCATGCTTTGTGGCTATAGCTTTTTCACTTCCAGATGATAAGGGTCCAAATCAAAGGGACTTGTGAGATTCAAACGGGATAATATGTATAAATTACTTGGACTTCTATATGATGTTTTATTATTACTCCAAATACCCAATGTATTTGGTTATTATTAATATTGATTCTGAAGAAAGCACTATAGATTTTAATGACTGCTTTCCTAATGGGCATTCTAGAATAATGCAAATAAAAATACAGATTTTTTTTTATAGCCGCAAGATATCTGCTTGTTGTGAAATATAAGTATTATGGTTTGTGTATGCTTGGCCCAGGGAGTGGCACTATAAGAAGGTGTGACCCTGTTGGAGTAGGTGTGGCCTTGTTCGAGTAGGTATGTCACTGTGGATGTGAGCTTTAAGACCCTCATCCGAGCTGCATGGAAACCTTCAGTCAAAGATGTAGGATTCTCAGGTCCTTGTGTATGATGTCTGCCTGGACACTGCCATGTCCCTACCTTGATGATAATGGACTGAACCTCTGCCCCTGGAAACCAGACCTAACTAAATGTTGACCTTATAAGAGTTGACTTGGTCATGGGGTCTGTTCACACCAGCAAAACCCTAACGCAGACAATAAGTCTGTAAGAATTCTAAGGTATTCAGAATGCTGAAGGTAAGAGGAGCGACTCCTACCATCAACATGCCATCTCAAACAACTTTATTGCTGGCATTCCCCTAGAACCCTTTGATCAAGCACTACACTCAGTGCAGAGGGATCCTTTACCATGGTTCCTGCTCAGCGGTACAAGATGCTTCCAACTGTGATGTCATCATGCCATTATTTCTGCAAAATCAGGTCATTTCTGCTCTGAGTACAGTTTTTTGGTAGTGGATATGTTTTTAACATAAACTAATGTATTTATTTACATGCAAAAGGAAAAGTGAGGTTTCTTTGTTTGTTTTTCATACTATACTAATTACTGAGTCAGTAATTGTATGCTCATCTTTTTAAAGCATCTGCTTTATCTCTTTCCTTAGTAATCAAGTCCCAGGATTATACCCACCAGCAAAGTGCTCAGCTAACATTACATTTTCCAGACTTCCTTGACGTTGCTGGTGGCCAGTATGTCAAAATTCTGTTAGTGAAATGTCTGGGCCGTGACAAATTGGTAGTATAATTTCCTGAAAGTTCTGTCGAAGGATACCATTGAAGGCTTGAGACACATCATTATTATCTTCTATCTCTGGCCCTTTCAGCTGTCTAGGATATGAACACTTGGCTGAATCTCCAGGAGTTATGTTAGGCTATGCATTGACCCTTAGTCTGATACACAGGTTAGTTTTGTGGAAAATAAGCAGTGAACTGGAATTTCTGTCTTGAAAAGGACACTCCAGCTGTATGTATATACATCTTTTACCTGTAGACTTATCTTACATGAGAGAAAACTTCTATCTTGTGAATGCCATTATTTTAGGTTTCATAATTAGTGTCACTGAGGTCAATGCCAGACAATCTTGGAGCCAGTAGTCTATGTTGTGTCCTGTGTTACTCCCTATCAACACCAAAGTCCTACAGGTAGAGAACACCAGGGAGCCAACTAAGACTAGCATCAGGAAAGAATCCCCATGGAAAGCCATGGATGCCTTGTGAGAGCACATAAGAAAAGACGCGGACCATTTGAGCTTGTGCTTGGTACCTGAGGAGAGTTTAAGGAAGCGGGGCTTTGCATATGATTGGTAGCTATAAGACAGGCAAAAGTCTCTTACGAAGACTTGTAATTGAGAGAGTCTAAAGCTATAGTAATTAAGAACCATCAGCCAGCCTGTATGTCAGATGAATGGGATGTTTGGTGAGAGTTGTGGTTTGAACAGTGGTCTTGTTTGTCTATGCACAGTCATAACTGTGATAATCTTGTTTTTGCCATAACCCACCATTGCCTTAAGTGGCCATGTATGGTGTTAACAGTAAGAGAAAATGTTCTTAGTAGTAGAACATAAAGACTTAGTCAGCAGTGCCAGATCACCCTGACAACCAGGGGACTGCCTTTTCTTCATCCGGTCTCATGGTACTCAGAGCCTGGTGCACTTTCCACTGAATGAACTGAATAGCAAGTATTTAGTAAACAAACCAAGAACACTGAATTACTGTCTTTATTTGATAGACACTAAACTAATATATATTCCTTATATCGTCTTTATCTTATACTTACCACTTGAATGAGTATATGTTCTTTACAAAGCAAGATTTACGTGGCAAACTCATGTAGTGACAACCTTTCATTTAAAATCAAAGCTATGGGCAAAGATATGGGAAGAGCTACCAAGAATAAGAATAACGGTATCCGAATAGGGATAAGTTGCAAAAATAGAACCAAGCTGGGTTCTATCTGTTTGTTCACCACTCTTATTTCTAAGTTCCATTTTAAATGCACTGAATGTACTTAGTAAATAATATTATCTATCACACAGCTCCATTATTTATTATACTATAAAATAATTCATAATTTACTGTTGATTCTGAAACCAGTAACTTGAGTTCACATTCACATTACTGGAATGCATTCACATTACTGGAAAGAATCTGTTTAAGTAGATGTCATCATACAGTTTAGATAACATTTATGAGTTCCTGTTCTAAGCATTTAATTGATTTGTTTCATGTGATCGTCATAAAACCCTGTAAGGCTATTTTCAATACTGTCTCACAACAGAAACCAAACCATGAAGTAGCTTTCTGGAGGTCACATATGTCCTGCACAGAGATAGTTTCTAAGCCCAGATCTCTTGCCTCCAAATCTGATGTATTTGATCTCTATGAAATAATTCAGCTGGCATAGCATGAGACATACACTATGTGCTCATAAGTTTTTAAAGTGGAAACTAAGAGCTCGATAAAGTGTTGGCAGTGCAGGCAGATTAGCATGAGTTCATGACTAATGAAGAAGAACAAAGACCAAAGCTGTCCTTGGATCTATAACACATATAACAAATTGAAGGAAGGTTTGGTAGACTGACGTCATCTATACCTATATCTTTATGCTCTATAGTTAGGGGTGGGTCCTTGTGAGATCACTTTGACCCACATTGATAAGCCAATTGATGGTGTCATTCTTTTAGTGTTTGTTGAGGCAGTCATATTGTGTAGAGTTCCTGAGTGCAGAATATTTTTGAACGTCTTGTAGTGCAGAAATAGTGTGCCTTCTTTCTATGTCAGAACTGTATGGTACATATGATGTGTGCCAAGACGTAAAACCGAGGTGGCATCCTCTCTCCAGAAGGAAAGTCTTGATGGGGAGTCCATGAAAGGGAGATCCTAGTGAGACTGTTGTTCTTTACGTAGCTTGAAGGGACCTGCCTGCTTAGTGAGTCAAGTCCGCAGAGTGAGTATAGACACAATCTAAAACAGGTGAAAGGTCAGAACAATTATATTAGTACACAAAGGTAATACAGAAGGGAGGGTAGTGTGAACAGTCTGCCGCAGAGCCACTGCTATGTCAAAGGTGTCTCAGGCCAATACTGCTCTCCACTGGGAATCTGCTTGTGTGAGAGAGAGAATGAGAAAGAGATGCATTTTCCTGTTTCTTGCAGTTGTCAGAGGACAAAGAAAAGAGTGCAAGTTTTACACGTGCTGAAGAGCCTGTGCTTGGATCCAAAAGCTTGAAGACCATTGAAAAACTTGGACAGTAAAAGCGATAACGAATATGATTGATGATTTTAACAAAACTAACTAAAGAAAAGTGTTTCTTGACAACCATTTCACTGTACTAGATAACTCTCCTCCCAAAAGTTGAGAAAAAAGTTGATTTAACAGGGATTTTTGGCCTACAGTGGATCTTTAGTGGCTTTGGTGCGTCAGATGCTAGGTCTTTTGTAAAGTCAGGGGGCTTTAGGAGGAGTCATATATTTCCTACAGAGACAGAAAGACAAGCTTAGATCAACACCTGAACTGGTTCTACCTGCTGCTAAAATAACTAAAAATAGACTAGAGGTGAAGGTGATCCCCACTGAACCACCCCACCTGTACTGTGGAAGAAAGAGGTCTCCAGGAGTGGGAACCTTCCCAGGTACTTCTTTAGCAGAGATGCCTAGGGGGTCTCTCACAGGGAGGTTCAATCCAGGTGACTAAAAGCCCCATATTGAATTGTAGGTTTATTTTTAAAATTAATTTTATAAAGTATTTGGGCTTGGGAAAGTGTTGTAGAATCAAGTGTGTCTTGGTTCCTATGAATCCTATGAGTGTCAGGTTGAAAAAAGTCAGTTGATGGACATAAATATAAAACAATGTAGTTTAAAAGGACTAAGCTTTTCCCAGGGGTAGGCTATACCTCCCTCAAGGGTAGAGGGTATATATTTCTCCACTGCAAGAGGATTTTTAGGGGTGGGAGTATATCACTGGGACAGTGTTAGAGAGTTTCTCCAGAGAAGGATGGGAACTATGAAAGCAGCCATGGGTGGTTGGGAAAAACAGAGATCAATTCCTGATAGAGCAGTGTAGACTGCCTGGGGGATATGACAAAACTGTGAAAGTATCATGGATTCAAAACAGGTAGACATTATTCCTCCAGCCCGCAGACCTCTCAACAGTCTGCTATGACCTGTGAAAAGCAGGATGGCTCCTGGGAGGGTTGTGTGTGGGGGGTAACCCTCTACCGCAGAGACTAAGTAAGGCAGTTCCCCCTCCTTCTCACCAGTGTTCAACATTTCTCATTTTACTGAACAGTTGATGAAAGTGATGAGATCCTGTTCTACAATATTAGATGATTCTGACATTTCTTTATATGCAGAAAAATTGCTAAATGTTTTACACACCACACACACACACACACACACACACACACACACAAATATACCTTTAAGAGACACAATTAGCTCACAAAGTACCCAGGAGTCAAATGTAACTGTAAAATTCTTAGGCAAGACACAGATGAGAACTATCAAGATGACTGAAAAAAATCCACAATATCTGTGGTGTATAAATGTTAAAAAATTTAAAACCAAACATTTCCTAAAGCAACAAGACTGGTTATTATAAATCTCAGTGCAAAGGGTTGGCGATCTTTTCGATTGTTGCTCATGGAAGAGCCTAAATGCTACCAACCAAATAAAAGCTATTGCTATTGGATACATTCCAGAAGTGAGTGTTAAATCTTATAGCTTAAGATATCTTATGCTTTGGTTGCAGGACTTGGAGAAAAAAAATTAATGACTGAACAGAAAATCCTTCCTTCCTACAAGAGAGCTACTATACTGCTAGGTGCTGCAAAGATTTCTGGGGAGAATTATGGCCCCAAATTCTACCCAGATGTAGGTTCTGGGTTCTATTTTCATCAAAATGGAAATGTCAGTTAAGATGGGCCAATAGACAGTAGGCAGAATTAGCATTCTGATTGGATTTAAGGACCACTGCACAAGAAGAAATCTGTATCTGGCACCAAGAGTGTATACAAAAACATATGGCCAGAAAAATTATGGGACCTAGTGGAAAAGTCAGTCACCAGTTTGACTTTAAATGAATATTATGCACTGGCTAAGCAGCCTTATGTCCGTGTTTCTCACCATGGGTTATTACTACTGTCAGTGTCTCATTGGAGACTCTTCTGTTTCTCATTTTCTGTCTTCTCTTTCCCCATAACAAAGAAAAATTCCACCACGATGCACCACCAGCTATGTTCTGGATACAGAAATTAAAAATAGGTGCATGTTTGGTTTTCTAGTAAAGTTTTTTTTTTTTTTAAAAAAAAGTCAAATTTCTTTTTTGGCTTTTTTTTCCTTTCTTTTACTGGATATTTTCTTTATTTACATTTCAAATGTTATCCTCTTTCCCGGTTTTCCCTCTGGAAACCATGCTATCCCCCACCCCCTGCCTCCATGAGGGTGCTCCACCACCCACCCAACCACTCCCTCCTGCTTCTCTGCCCTGGCATTCCCCTACATGGGAGCATCTAGCCTTCATAGGATCAACAAGGCCCATCCTCTGCTAAATACGAACCATGGGTATTCTTTGGTTGGTGGTATAGTCCCTGGGAGCTCTGGTTGATACTTGGTTGATATTGTTGTTCTTCCCATGGGGTTGCAAACCCCCTCAGTTACCTCAGACATTTCTCTAACTCCTACATTGGGAACCCAGTTCTCAATCCAATGTTTGGCTGTGAGCATCTGCCTCTGTATTTGTTAGGCTCTGGCAGAGCCTCTCAGGAGACAACCATATCAGGCTCCTGTCAGCATGCACCTCTTGGAACCCCAGTAGTGACTCGGTTTGGTGACTACATGTGGGATGGATCCCCACATGTGGCAGTCTTTAGATGGCTTTTCCTTCAGTCTCTGCTCCACACATTGTCTCTGTATTTCCTCTTGTGATTGTTTTGTTCCCCTTCCTAAGAAGTACTGAAGAATCTACCCTTTTGTCTTTTTTCTTCTTGGTCTTCATATGGTCTGTAAATTGTATCTTTGGTATTCCAAGCTTTTGGGCTAATATCCACTTATCAATGGGTAGATATCATGTATGTTTGTGACTGGGTTACCTCACTCAGGATGATACTTTCTAGTTCCACCCATTTGCCTAAGAATTTCATGAAGTCATTGTTTTTGATAGCTGAGTAGTACTCCATTGTGTAAATGTACCATATTTTCTGTATCCATTCCTCTGTTGAGGGACATCTGGGTTCTTTCCAGCTCTGGCTATAATAAATAAGGCTGCTCTTAAGATAGCAGAGCATGTGTCCTTGTTATATGTTGGAGCATTTTTTGGGTATATGCCCAGGAGTGGTATAGCTCGGTAATTTTCTGAGGAACCACCAGACTGATTTCCATAGTGTTGTACTAACTTACAATCCCACCAACAATAGAAGAGTATTCCTATTTCTCCACATCCTCACCAGCATCTGCTATCACCTGAATTTTTGAGGTTAGCCATTCTGACTGGTGTGAGGTGGAATCTCAGAGTTGTTTTGACTTGCATTTCCCTGATGACTAAGGATTTTAAACATTTCTTTGGGTGTTTCGTGGCCATTCGATATTCCTCAGTTGAGAATTCTTAGTTTAGCTCTGTACCCCATTTTTTAAAAATATGGTTATTTGATTCTCTGGAGTCTACTTCTTGAGTTCTTTGTAAATATTAGATATTAGCCCTCTATCACATATAGGATTGGTAAAGATCTTTTCCCAATTTGATCATTGCTGTTTTGTGCTAATGACAGTGTCCTTTGTCTTACAGAAGCTTTGAAATTTGATGAGGTCCCATTTGTCAATTCTTGAACTTAGAGCATAAGCCATTGGTGTTCTGTTTAGGAAGTTTTTTCCCTGTGCCCCTGTGTTCAAGGCTCTTCCCCACATTCTCTTCTGTTAGTTTCAGTGTATCTTGTTTTATGTGGCGGTCCTTGATCCACTTGGACTTGAGCATGGTACAAGGCAATAAGAGTGGATCAATTTGCATTTTTCCACATGCTGACCTCCAGTTGAACCAGCACAATTTGTTGAAAATACTGTCTTTTTTCAACCTTGTCTCCCGTTTCAAGGTGCAGAAACATTACCTAAGAGAGGTCAGAATCTAAGACCGGCAGGAAGGGGTAGAGAAGTATGTAGCAATTTTCTCTGAGATCAAACCTTCAATGATATAGAGAATCTCTTTAGATCCACTGTGTTACAAAGGGAGATGAAAAATCTCATTCTCTAGGGAAGCTCCTTAAGACTTAGGATGTTCTAAAGAGAGATCCCCCAATTCAATAAAGAAACAACTCCAAAGATTCAGGAAATTCCTGAAACTGAACAGACACATTAGGTCCCTCCTTTTTTGAGTTTAAGTAAACAGTAAGGACTGTTAAGAGGTCTTCTTGGAGCAGCCAAGCTGCCTAGAAGAGGGATATAGATCAGCTAAATTTCTTAGAAAAGGCTCAGATCAACTGAGCTACCTGGAAAAGATACTTTCCAACCTATTAAGGTTCTTACAAGTTGTCTGTGGGTTCCAGGATTCCAGATTTTGTGAGTTGTTACCCATGCTGGAGCTGTATTTGAGCCATTCTTATCCTGTAAGTAATCCCTCACCCATATTCCTTTACATAACCTCAATAAACTTATTAATTCACTAAATAGGACTTTGGTGTTATCTCTATTTGGATCTGTCATGAATTTCCTATCTGGGATGCGTAGACCTGTTCATAACTCCCAGAAATAATGTCACACACACACACACACACGCACACACACACACACACACACACACACACACACACACACACACCAGTCAACACCAGTCATTTGGTATGGATCTGCTTTCAAGAAGTAAAAGGTCAGTGTTGGAATCATGGTGTCTCTGGTCTTTCTGATATGATTGACACGCAGCCTTCAACTGCAATTTTCTTTTAATAACATGTTCCTGCTACCTTCTGAAATATTCAAAATGGTCAAAGTGCATCTTTGGGAAAATTCAAAATGCTTATAAAGAGAAAAGAACTGTAATAAATAATGGAACAACATAAAAAATGTTCATAGGCATGAACTTCCTTAAATTCCTTTGAACATTTATAGCTCATATAGTTTACAGCTCTGGTAGAGCCAGACGGCATTGTGAGTTCAGGTCTCAGCAGGATCAAAGAGCAAAGAAAACTGAGGAACCTTAAGGGGTCAAGGGGTGCTGAGCATGACTAAACCATCTCATGTGCATGTTTGAATGTTGTAACAAAAGCCATAATTTTGTACAATTAGCGCATTGTCAAAATGAAAAGGCAATAACAGGCACTGTGAGTTTAGTCTTGAGTTTCAACACAAAGGATTGTAACCTGTTAGAACATCTCTTGAGGTAGATTCCCATCAGATGTAACAATTCCTTCCCTTGAACAATTGTCATTTCCACCTCATGCATTGCACGTATTGTTTTCTCCTACATGTTTCTTAATTCATTTTCTTCACAGAGCTTTACCTGACTTCTAAAGGAGGAACTATGTGGGATTCAAAGAAAGAGGCAGCCTTAGATTTCTTCAGACGGGCCTTGTATTGTGTCTGAGTCATGGCCATGCTGTGTGGACTGTTTACTCTCTGTTGTCAGCACTATGGCACTAGTGCCAATGACTGGGAAGTGAGCTGCCTGCTATTCTTAGTTTATTACCGGCTCTTGATGACTTGGGGACTCATTGTGTAGTGTGTGTGTGTGTGTGTGTGTGTGTGTGTGTGTGTGTGTGTGTGCGCGCGCGCGTTTAAACCACAACATAGCCTAGGAAATGATCTCATACTAGAGCATTAAGCCCTTTAAAACCAGAACTTTTATCATGCTTTGGTAGTATGAATGCAGGGAATGAGAAACAGCGTCATTGAGAGTGTAAGTGGGCTGTTTGCTGAGGTTAAAAGATTTGCACAGTCTTTGTGAATAGAATTCTGTAACTTCTACAGCATCTTCTAAGTGTTGAAGATTTGGATGGTGCTAAGTGAGAATGTTGAAATACTTGTTTTGTTTTTGTGCATAAACTGGTAGTTTCTGTTAAAGCTAAGAATATTTCTATTTAAGAACAAATATTCTGCTATTACGTATTTGTCAAAGACCATATAGTGATGTATCTTTGTCACAGTGATCCTGAACTTCCGTTCAGTTCTTTAAAGACTCTCAGATATACATTAAACATCCAAATAGGGAAACAAATTGTGGTAGAGTTCCATAATTGACAGTATTCAGGAAGAAGAATGATATACCCAGTGACAGACGGCACATGAAGTGAAATAGCCAGGAAAATCATAAACACAATGTTTTCCAAATATATGAAGCTGAAGAGCAGGCTGAGTGAATGAATAGAAGTGAAGGTAGCTGAGTAAAGTGGGAAACCGATTGGATAAAAGCCTGAAGAATTTCCAGAGGTGACAAAAGCTATTTTAGAATGTTTTTGGAGTAGTGGTACCATGGTTATGCTGTCTATGTCAAAATTTTTGACACTGAGAATAGAGTCCAGTAGTAAGGCTCTAGATGGGAATACATTTGAAATGAACTCAGGTTCTCAGTAGAATGAATAGAGAGGTCTCTACATGCTAGAACTATGTAAGCTCGTATTTACTGCATCACAGAGGGATAGAAAGAAGCAAGGTTCAGAGAAGGGCCAGCCCTAGACATGGGCTGATGTTAATCTACCACTCAGGTATCTGCTAACACTTCATTATTTTTTAAAATGGTTGTCTATTTTCATACCCTTAACTACTTATTCCGGGGGAGGTAGTATGGATCAGAGGGCAACTTACAGGAGTTAGTTTGCTTCTCCAACCATGTGAGATCTGGGGATTATCTGAGGCTACCAGTCTTGGTAGCAATTACCATTCCACTATATCTACTGTGGGCCTTCCTGACACTGGAAAATCCCTCAATCCCAGGAGACACAGAGCTAGGTCAGGAAGGTGGAGCAGGAGCAGGACTGTTGACAGAGGACAATGAGGGCCACAGCCAGGCACAGTGGGTTAAAGGACAGATCCAGGCCCAGGAACAACAGCAGACTGTCTTGCCTAGTCCATTGTCTTTCTGTAGGCTGAGCTCATGAATGAACAGGTTCACACTATCTACTCATTAAATTATTCTGCCTTCATTTCTCATCCCATCTCTCCCTTTCGTACCCTAGTTACCACTGAGGGTGAGTTCCTCTCCTACACTGTGTTCTGAACTGGGATGTCTATCAATTCAACTACATATAACCATTGTTTTTCTCATCTTAAAGAAGGACAGTGGTCCTTGGTTTGGATAAGATGGTTAAGAGCTTTGTGTGTAAAGATAAGCATTCAGAAAAAGCTGGTCATAGCTGTACATACTTTAATCCTTACGTGGGGAACAAAAAGAAAGAGTTTTCAGGCTTAATGGCCAGTCAACTTAGGCAAATCAGTAAGATCCAGGTTAATGAGAGACCATGTTTCAAAAGATACACTTGAAGGTAATTAAGGAAGACACTCGACATTGACTTCAGGCCCTTAGATACATACATATATTCACACCTGTGCACTTGCGTGCACGCGTGTGCACGCGAGTGCACACACACACACACACACACACACACACACACACACACACCACATGGTAAAATGAATTAAGATGGCTTCTGGCAAGACAAGTAAAAATGTCTTCTCTGGAAAACAGAAGTGAGTTAACAATCAAAACAGACACTCCTCAGATCTTATTCATCTTCTGAGTTTTAGCTAAAAAAAATCCAACCAAACCCTTTTTACTCACTTCACATTTTCTACTTGCATCTGGGGCAGTCCTCAACTGGCTGGTTAAATAGTGCAACACATAAGCGTTATTTGTTGCTTCTGATAACATAATGTAACCAGTATAATCTCAATTACACGCAACTGTAGTGTAAACCACTGTTTACTTCACTCATATAATAATGCAACTAATATCAACCAAGTACCTACTATGGGCAAGGCAATGTGGTGGGTGGAGAAAAGCTGTAAAACAGACAAATAGGCTCTTTGTTTTCATTGTATGGACAATGAAAAGGTAAATAAAGTCACAAGTGCAACGGATAGTAAGACTGAAAAAAATCAACTGACTTGCAGGCTGAGATGATGATGGCTATATGTGCTGATGGAGAAAAGGGTAGATCATAGTTGGGCTGGATAAACAATGAGGAGACAGCCTTATAGCGTGTTGTAGGTTTAAGGGGCTCAACATTCAAGATGGTGAGAACTGCAGATGCCAAGTGTGGAATTACTGCCATGTACACTGGGGTTTCCTAGAACACCTGAAGAGCATGCATTTATAGAACTAAGAACTATAGCATTAAACTATGAAGAAGATAGTGTTTCAAAGAGATGAGCTAGATCTCTTCAGAAGCCAGTGAACAGTTAACCCTCATTTCCCCATAGGAAAGTTGGTAGACCAGTTGGTGTACTGAGTTCTAGTACATTGTGTCACATGGTTTCCAGAGCACTTAAGGAAGTTCCACAAGAACTGCAGAGATAAAGGGCTTCTGTTCTTACCTTTTCCTTTGTTTTTACACACCGACCTTCCTGTCTTACTCTCTGTTGAGGCACAGCTGTGACACTCTGCACTAATACGGAAATGACGTTCATCTTCAACACCCACTTGAGAATACTGCGATGCCATTGGCTCCAGTTGTTTTTCTCTCATTGCCCATTCTAGTCTCTACTCCAGCCTACCCAAGATGAGAACACAGAAACTCACTTTGGAATTTGTGACTTTTGTGATCCCTAGAGTTAACTTTGCTAGTCTGTGGATGATTTTTGTTTTCTTCCCTGTATTTATCCGTCTTCTTATTTTTGAAACCAACATAAAAAATATAGTTTCTAATTAACTTGTACCCTTAAAGAAGTAGATAAATCAGGAAATAACTACACTTTCCCCATAGATGAACCTTACTACTATATGCTAAGAGAGGAGCACATGGCATTTGAGGTGACCCAGAAGTCTTGTCTTCTACAGGTGTAGCTAATTTGGCAAACAGAATTGGTAAAAATCCTTACTATGTATGACAGTAGATAAGCAGGAATAAATCTTTACTTCACCTTTTTTTATTGTGAAACACTCTTCTGTGGACTATCCTCATTACCAAAGATGCTGCAGCACATTTAAAATTAATTTGATTCAATGACAAAGTTAATGGGATCTTTCTCATCTAAAGAGAATTAGACTTGCTGGACGCATCATGGACCAGGGACAAGATAAACAGTTTTTGGAAAGGATATGATATCACTCTTCTCTTTAGGAAAGCATCTCTCTGTTTTAGAGTGAGAGCTCCAGGCAGAGGAAATGGGAAGGTGGGGAAAACATGAACCAGATCCAGAGGAGACAGTGACTTCAAGAGAATGAATGAGTCAGTTGGCATCAGCGGCAAGCTGCCAGGGACTGGGGCAGAGGGAAAAAGCAAGCCATGGAGCCCTTAAGCCATTTCACTCCCACACCCATGGATACACACCAAGCAATGGGGGAACAGAAACAGTCTTCAGTGTCCTAACAGAGTGACTGTGGTCCCTAAGCACCAAACCACAGCTAGCAACAGGCTGAGTTCTGGAGGACAGCCCAACAAACCAGAGTCAGGGAACCAAGAAAACACAAGACCTACTCAGATAAAGAGCATTGTTCTTTGTCAACAATTAGGTCTTCTCTTTCCAAAGGATGGAGAGGAAGAAGTTGCCCCAGGAAGAAAAGAAATACAATGTTGATAGCATCAAGTTAGCTGTAAGCCAAAGGTGGCTTCTTTGAACTAGCATAGAATGCAATCGTAGGCAGTTGCTTTAGGAGATCCAAAGTCTCTCTGCAGTTTAGATTTGCATTGGACACACACTGGAAAAGTTCCTCTGAAGGGTCACCTCTGAGCTTCGTGCCTCTTCCACACATACCTGACATTCTCCCTAATCATTTATTGTGTCTGAATTCAAAGTTACCTCTCAGGGGTTAAAAATTCTTTGAATTTATATTATATTTTCTATACAAAAGATTATTGAAATTATAGGCCTTAAAAGTATTATTACATATTAAGTGTATATAATAATGGTTTCCTTATCACATTCTGTAAGTCTACAGAATGCACTTCAGTTGTGCTCGCCGCGTGCTACCTTCTCCCGTTGCTTCTCCCAGTGTTCCTCACTGCTTCCTTTGCCCAGTCGGGCCCCACTTCTACTTTCCTGCCTCAGGAAACAATGATCAGGTACAAATGATACAGGGAGTTTCTTTAGAGTCACCTTCAGGGCCGGGGGCATCTTACCAGTTGCCACCTCACTAAAGGAAGTATCTCTCCCACCCCTTTGACTATTCTCTGTGTATAAATCCTCAAGGAGAGAGAGAGTTCCAAGAGGCCCTGTCCCTAAGGGACATAGCTACATCCTTTAAATTAAAATAAACAGAAGCACAATGTGAATTCATGCGCTATGTATGAAAACTCATTGGTGTGTGTCCACATGAAATGAATAAATGAACAAGATAAAATGTGACCTCGGTATTCCTTACGTGAATAACTGTCATCCAAAACACATACAAGGTATTAAATATCATTGCAGCATTTCCAAACAAAGTTTGAAAAACATGTTTTATTGATTCCTCGTCTTCCTCATCTTCATCCTCCCATTACCCCACCCACCACCCTGTTACCCCGATCCCCTCTTGTATTCTTACTTAGCTGCTTTCCTTTTTCATGGCCCATGTCTATCTTCTATCCTCAGAAGGTAATTTTAGCCTATCTTGGTCTATTTTTTCTAATTTTTAGGTTTTACCCACAATTAGACATTTTTATTTATATGCAAGTATACTTTATAGTCTTAGACCATCATATGAAAGAGGACATGTATATCTTATCTTTCTGTGTTTAGGTTAGCTCATTTAATATATTTTCTGGATCCACCCACCCTTGTTACAGTAACAAGAAAACAGAACCAACTTAGACGTCCATCAATGGATGTGTGGATAACGAAAATACAGTGTTGGACGCAATGGAATTTGATTCGGTGGCAGCAGCTGTGCTTTTGAAAATGCTTGTTGTAAAGGAATTGGGATTGTGGCACTCTACTAACTAGGAGATTTTTCCATAGGAAGAAATAATGACATTTTAACAGAAAGATTTGGTGTGATTTGGCTTCTACCTATTTACACTAAAGTGGCTACCACAGAATCTGGTTACTTCCGCAAAGTACTGGTAGATACTAAGTCAGCTGTTCACTGAGCCCCAACGTCACCTTCAGGCCCCGTTCCCTGTTTTCACTATACTTTAGCTGCACCTTCCGTTTTCATGACTTTGATCACTGCAAAAGGCATCCTTCTGCTAGAAAGTATGCTTTTCCCTTCCTTCATCTACTTAACGTGTGCCCCTTCAAACATGGCGTTCTCTTCTGCTTACCTCACTGTAAAACTGTGAATCTTCTTCCTGGCATTCTTCATTGCGTATGTAATATACTTGGATTCTATAGCTACAGTCTGGAGATGGCTTTTCTGCTGTAGCTTTGTGTATTGGAATTTGGGTCCCTGTTGGCACCATCAAGTATTGGCTCGGCTGGTAATTTGAGTATTTAAGAGGTTTATGGAGGACTCCATATGTTCAGGGCCAGTCTGGACAACAGAGAGAGGCTATGTGGCAAAAAAAAAAAAAAAAAAAAAAAAAATCCTTCAGAAATTAAAAAACGAAAGGAAGGAAAGAAGGAGAGAGAGACAGGGACAGAAAGAGTGACAGGGAGGAATAGGGACAGAGAAAAAGAGAGAGGGGGAGAAAGGGAGGGAAAGAGGGAGAGGGAGAGAGAGAGAGGGAGGGAAAGAAGGAAAGGGAGAGGGAGGGCGGGGAGAGGGAAAGGGAGGGAAAGAAGGAGAGGGAGAGGGACAGGGAGGGAGGGCGGGGGAGGGAAGAGGGACAGGAAGATGAAGAGGGAGAGGGAGGAAGGGAGGGAGAGAGGGAGAGAGAGGGAGGGAGAGAGGGGAGGGAGAGGGAGGGAAGGAGGGAGGGAGGGAGAGAGGGACAGGGAGAGGGAGAGGGAGGGGAAGAGGGAGAGAGGGAGGGGGAGGAGGAGAAGAAGGGGAGGGGGAGGGGAAGGGGGAGAGGAAACGCGCCTAGTGTGAGGTAGTTCCATTATTGGGGTGATAGCTTTTGAGGAGATACGTGCCGAGCTTTTTTGGCTTTTGTCAGCACATGAGAATTCCTTATATATTTGGCCCTTTATTCATGTGGTTTCCGTGTTCCGCCTGTTGTGATACAGACAGTGGAACCAGAGGTCAGATGGGGGTCACTTGACTGGATTTTAATCTCTAAAGTATTCTTTACAGAGTATTCAGCCTCATTATTACAATATAGAAACGGAGCCACTGATGCCTAAAACAGTTTCCTCCTCCACATCTGTCCTCACACAACTGAGACAAGGACACAACTGCTCTTCAGCCGATTGTCACTGCAGGACTGCGCGGCCTCTGACACGTCTTATTCACAATGAACATCTAGAACCCCAGGCACTCAGTGCGTCTTTTCAGTAAGTGAAAAAGTTCAGTCGCCCCAGTCTCTGCTGGGCTCTCAGACTCTGCCAGTCACACAATTCTGGCTCCCAGCCCAAAATCATCAGCACTGACTATAGCTGACAAAAGGACCGAACCCACTGAATCACAATGAGGTGCCTGACAAGATACACAGGAAGTTCCCATTATACTTCTAATTAAAGTTTAATTGCTCTAACTTAGTATTTATCTAATAGGCCTGGAAAAATTAAAAGCTAAATGATGACGTATGTACTACTTCTAGACGAGCTTTGTGGCCCATTACAGTTTTTAATGAAAAACAGTGTTTTTTTTTTCTTCAGTTTTTCTTATCCTCTCACATGCTGCCCTTTTCTTAAAGATAGATAATTTCATCATTTCATAAAGCTTCTAACTTCCCATTTGGCACAGCGCCCTAATCTAAGCAAAGGATATCAGAATTGGATATAACCTAACATAAGCAGAGAAACAGAGTGCTAAAATGCTACAATGATTTTAATGAATGTAGTTGTTATGTATAAATTTGTTAATGATTAGAGTTGGGTTGTAAATTGAGTTGGTAGAGCGTAAACTAGTGAGGAGGCCCTCTCCTGTAAGACCAGCACTTGGAGGAAAGGCAACAGATACAGAAGTTTAAAGTCATTCTCAGCTATGTAGTGAGTTAAAAGCACACCTGGGCTACAGAAGATCCTGTTTCAAAAAAAGAAAAAGGTAAAATCATAGTGATACATAATGAATTCATTCACATTGGTGACTCACATTTTATGCATGTCTTCAAAGGTACTGTGGACTTTCACACAAAAAGAATTTTTGCCTTTCACCGACTTCAACAATTAGTTTCCTGTTAATCAAGACTATAAACGTCACCTGAGGTTTACTTTCGCATAGACTAAGTAAGACAACTCAGAAGAACCAAGGCAAGCAATGAACTTTGATTCAAAATAATGTCATAAATTCCATAGATGATCTGGCTTTCTCAGGGTTAAGCCTGAAGCCAGAAGGAGGGCAGAGAGAGAGATCAGACTCAGGGAACATGCCAAGGCATGTCTAAGCCTTGAACTTCAAGTGTCAAGTCCAACGGGACATGTTCGTGATAGATGTGTCGCTGTTATTGTGGTCATTAAAACTGTGGACTCAGAGAATTGGGAAAATAAAAAGTAGGACATAGATTGTTCTATAAGGTCCCAAAGATGAGACCTGGAAGGAAAAGGTCTTTTAAGTATTACTAAATTGAATTTGTAGTATTTGATGACTTAGCTTCTTTCCAAAGATCTCTAAACAGACAATAAAAACAAACTCAGGAGTCCCAGGTATAGATAAAAGTGTTCAGATCTTCAAAAAGGTAGGGAATCTTAATGGCGTTCTGGCATGGAGAACTGTCAAGTACAAAGAACTGGGCTTGGATATCCATAAGACTGAGCACATCTCCTGGTTCCCATGATGAACGGTACGCCCTGCTCATGGCTAAATAATAGTGCTTAGCCCAGGTAGGATTAAACAGATAACCAGATCATGCTTAAGAGTTGTAATTAACAACAAAATGAGAACCACTGATTTAATAAAACTTGCATTTTAAAAGCATCAAGCATTATTGGGATTTCCAAAACACTCGCAATTGTATATACTAAATAACATAACACCCTTTGGCTAGAAGTTCTTTCGAGACAATTATTTCATTTAGATGATATTTCTTGATTGACTGACTATATTGTGTAATTGTTAGTGATACAAAAAACCCACAAAGATCCTATTAAAGAAAAACAGTTTAGTTAAGTTGTTTTAAAAAAATAATAATTGTACCAAACCGCTAAATGAACTGTGATAAATGCTATGGTCTGAAGTCTTAGAATGGAACTAATGCATTTCAAAGAGCGCCAGTCTAGATGTCAGAGTCGGGAGAGGCTTCTGAGAAAGCACAGTACTTCCGTTTCGCCTTGAAGACTGAGTTAGTCTTTACAGCACAGGCAAGGGAACAGTTCAGCAGGACAACAGCATAGACTTGGCTTTAAGTCTGGTAGAATTTGCTCCGTAGAAGACAATCAAGCAAAGGTTAATGTGGTAAGAGTTCAGGTGACACCAACCCATGCAAAGGCCTAGGCGCCTTTTATCTAGGATGCCAAGGGCTCCATTGAAGGGTTGGGAAGAGAGGAGTAACATGATGTCACCGCTTGGCTCAGGCAGGGTAAATGCCAGTGTACCCATAGCACAAGCACAGAGATCATGTTTTTTGGACTTGTCTTACCGTTTTGGCTCCAAAATTACCCTTAGCACATTCCTTCTGGAAGTAACCTTGCTGAGGCATGAAAAATTATGGGGTGAGTTGAGGTTTTACAAGTTCACATTTCAGTTACCATTCACATCACTGAAAAACGTGTTTGTTGAGGGATTAACAAACAGCCATTGGTGTCGACTCATACTCGTTCAGCAGGGACTAACCAAGATTTCTCATCTATCCATTGCTATCCTTTCAGTACCTGGAATAGAGCAAGGAGTGGTCAGAGAAGTGCCTTCAGGTGGAACAGAAATGAAGAGTATGCCAGCCATTTAAAATCATCACAGTGGGGGCTGGAGAAGGTCAGAGGCTTAAAATACCAACTACCCTTCTGGACGATTCAGGTTCTATTCTCAGCACCTATGACAAAGTTCACAACCATCCTTGACTCTAGTTCCGGGGGATCAGATGCCCTCTTAATGGCTTCTCTGGGCACCGGGCATGCATGCGATACATAGACAAACTTGTTAGGAAAACATCCAAATAAATAAAATAAAAATAAATAAATCCTCACAGTGATTATTTTGGACAGAGGGAACATGTAAGTCTGTAATGCCTTTGAAATCAGAGATTCAAAAATCTCTTGCATTTAGGTCAAGACGATTGCCATCCTGGGAGGGGTGGTGGCACATTCCTATAGGTTTGAGACAGCCTGGGCTATATTGAGAGTTCCTGCCTCAGAAAATAACGTTTAATATAATCCTATCACCATTATCACAACCATCACTACCACCACCATATACCTGTGGAAATGTTTCTTTCTTTCTTTTTTTAAAGATTTATTTATTTATTATATATAAGTACACCGTAGCTGTCTTCAGATATACCAGAAGAGGGCATCGGATCTCTTTACAGATGGTTGTGAGCCACCATGTGGTTGCTGGGAATTGAACTCATGACCTCTGGAAGAGCAGTCGGGTGCTCTTAACCGCTGAGCTATCTCTCCAGCCCTGTGGAAATGTTTCTTAGTGATTCTTCTAGATAGTCTAATGGTATTCTTCCATAAGAGGTGATTAATCTAAGCCTTCCTCACCAATGTAAGCCTTCAGGGAGGGTCCACTTTTATCATAAAATGTTACATAAAATGTTAAGAAAAAAATCTTTAATATTGTCAACAATCAAGTGAAGTACTTATCAAAAATGTTCAGTGGTGTTTGGAAAGTTTGACTCCTTACACCTAGGAAGGACTCTAGGAACCTGCCCATGCAACAAACACCCTAAATGATTTTTTCCAAATCTTTTAATGATTGGTCTTAAAACTCATGGCCTTATATTCAGTTTCACAAGAGCAGATTTGTGCTTTAATCCAAAATGGCTCAAAAATATTAGTTTTTAAATTATACAAACCACAATCAAGGGGAGGAGAGGACTCTTTAATGAGATATACTCTAATTCTGGGAAACTGGTGACATGAAATACTGAAATCCATCGCCAGATGAAGGCAAAGCATTTTGCCCAATATAATTGGCTTTCTTGTTTGGTCTCCAGGTCTAAACTTTTCCTGTCCTACTTACAAAACTTCAGGAGGACCTCTTCAAATATATGCAATTTGTGAGAGATGTGACATCTGACACTCCTAAGAATGATATTGTACTTATTAAAACATGCCAATTGCAGCTTGCATAAATATTAATTTAGGTATCAGAGTATACATTTATGTCTAGTCTTAAAAGTAACTACTGACCAAGTTTCAGTATTACAATGTTGCAATAATAAGTGGTGATTATCCTTCTTCTGGAAAATTTAAGGACTATTTGATAAAGCCCTCTGGATAGTAATACACAGGGCAATAGAGAACTGATAGAACTCTATGTCTCTCTTCACCTGCTGATGCTGCCAATATAGCCCCGTTGCTCTCTCTGGTCCAATCTTGCATGCCTTTGTTTCGAGTTTCGATCAGCGTCTTTATCTTAACAAGGCAACAGTTGCTGTATGCTCCTATTTGCATGGCACGATGAATATGCTCTCTTAGTCAGGATCTAATCTTTAAAAGAAGCAGGTGGATCACCGTTCTGCTCCTCAGAAAAAGAAAGTGATACCCAATGCATGCCAGCTGTGAGATTATTGTAGGGATTTTCCCTACTCCTCCCCCAATCATCATTTTTTATTACCTCACTCGAAAGGACAATAAAAGATTGCTGTGGATAGACTTTGAGAAGCATATAATCTAAGAATAGCATTTGTAAGACAGCAAAGAGTATTAACAAACTACACTCATTTTAGGTCAGACTCTGAGATTCTAACCAAAGCGCTTCAGTCGGAGGATTTGCTATGATGAATTTTTCAAGGCACCTTTTAAAGTGTTTGTGGTTATCATGTTGAAGAACTCGAGTTACAAGTAACTTTGAAAGAAGACTAATACTTTTCCATTCTTATAAATGGCCTTTGGATTTGGGCAAAAAACTCAAACTAACCCCCACCCCACCACCCCACACACACACTTGGTTCCAGCATAGCATGGTGTCTTGGTTACTGTTCTATTACTGTGAAGAGACACCATGACCAAGGCAACTCTGATAAAATAAAGCACTTAGTCGGCAATTTGTTTACTGTGTTTCAAAGGTTTAGTCCACTATCATCACAGCAGGGAGCATAGCCGCATGTAATGGATCTATAGGCCGAGAGAAAGACACTTGGTTTGGAATGGGCTAAGGCCATACCTCTTAATCCTTCTAATCCTTTCAAACAATGCCACTCCCTGATGACTAAGCTTTCAAATATATAAGCCTGTGGGGGTCATGCTTATTTAAACCACCATACATACATTCTTTTTCAGTCAGCTCTTTTAATGGTTCCACACCACCATGCACAACTATTTCAGGACATGATCTTCTCCATTACCCTGATTACCTACTTAATATCTCTAAAGAATCTTTGATCCCCCAAACCAGTAACATTGAATGCTAAAATTAAAGAAGAATTGTATTTTCCACAAGCAGATTTACTTTTGGCTAAACTCTCTCAGTCTACCAGTGTATGGAGGCACTGGTGAACCAGGATGTGATCTGAGGAAGGCAGGGGAACTGGTGGCTGTTCCTTATCTATCTCAGTCCTTTCCAAGGAGTCTCGGAATGAGATGGGCAGTGAGCCTGCATCTCAGATCTTCTGTCTTCAGACCTAGCTGTCACCGTGATGAGCCCCCAATGAGGCCTTAGTTTCCCTGAATACGGAGAGCAGACTCATTTGCTCTTTGCCTTAAAGGACGGCAAAGATCAGATACTGCATCAGATTGGGGGAGGGCGAGAGATGAGACTTTTCAGGCTTTCCTTGACAACCTCAAGGAAGGCCATATTGGTTCCCCCATAAAAATGTCAATGAGATCTCTCTCTCTCTCTCTCTCTCTCTCTCTCTCTCTCTCTCTCTCTCTCTCTCTCTCTCTCCCCACCTCTCTCTCTCGTATCCACGATTTTATTTTAATCAGTTTTTTTTAAACTCCTCATGAAAGATTATCTTCTGAACATAGAAATCCATTTTAAGTATTGCAAGTGTAAGGGAGTTGTACATAAAGAATGGCCATGCTATGCATGCATAGGCCTTCTGATGGGGGAAATTATTGATTTACATGTTAACCTGACCAAGGCATTTTGAGCATCTATTAAGGAGTATCAGTTTCTGAAATTTTGTGTTGCTCATGCATTCCTGTGATTGTGACATTTGAGTTCTTTATAAGAGGAAGCTCGAAGTCTTGGAATTTGTTCATTTAAATTGACAGGGGGATTGCAGCAACCTTCGACAGGCTGACTCCTGATTGCTCATTTGACAAAGCAAGGCTCATGTATGGTTTGGCTCCCGGCAGTCCGGGAGCTCTGCCGAGGCACATTTCTCCTGATGTGGGGTGTGGTGTCATCCCGGAAGCTGAGATCCAACTGTCTAATTCATTTCCTGGAATTTAAGCTTCTTGCACTCGAGTTCACTGTGCCTACAGTCCCAGCGCCAGATGGGGCATGGAGCAGTTTCCCAGAAGAATTCACTGAGGCAAACCTAACAATTCAAGAGGGGTTGACAGGATGAACATTGCTCAGGTTACAGCATTTATTGAGCACATCTAGGCAAATAAGACACCAGAATTAACCTAAGACACAAGAATTAACTTTTGTTTTATCTGAGGAAAGTTAAAATCACTAGTAAATAGAGGGAGATGACAGAAGTACTTCTATTTCTCAAAATAGACATTTTATGACTACTCAATATCATATGAATCCTTGAAAAATGTTGAAATCTACTATATAAAAAGTAAATATAAAATATTTATATGATTCAAAGAGAAATCAAAGTATGAACACTAAATATATGTGAGTTATTATTACAAATAGTTCCTCTGGCCCTCAAGAGTTTCATTGTCTGAGTCACTATTTCTACAACCTCTTAAGAAGAAAGGGCAGGGGATCAGTGAGGCCATCTTTTCTGCCTGGCTACACAAAAAAACAACAGCAGAGACTTTTTAAAGTTATTACATGGAAGCCAAGCTCCAGACCATTGCATCCATGCATGTCTCCTGGGTATGAGCCAGGCATTTCTGTCCTATAAGGTTCGTACAATGACTGTGTGTATTAGGTCATTGTTCTCAGCTCTATCCTCATTATGATAAGGGGTGTTTATAAAAAATGAGTTTTACCCCAAGAAATTCTTGATCTCTTCAGTTCAAACAATGTGTGGTCAGGATGGATGGATACAAAGTTCATAGACAAAACATTTATATCCAGTTCTATGGGAAATACTGTAAGAAGAGTCAACTAGTTTTGTGACTGACTTTTGTTCCCTTGTCATGTGGCATTTAAGTGATATTCACTTTAATAGGCAGTTGGGTTTAACTACATTTTCCTAGTAGTGGGTGTTTATGAAGATGAGAAGGTTTTGATCCCTGGATTTCGGATGTGTTGAGCATGGATAAGAGAGAAGACTTCAATCTCAAAAGACTCTAAATAGCCACATTCTGGTGTTATAATTTGAGAAAGTTTGTGTGTGCTTTGTATTCAATTAGAACAAGGACCTAGAAGTGGTCAGGTGTAAAGAAAAGATTAAAGAAATGTCCACAGGAAGCCTAACAGATGGTGTCAGCAGAAATCCAGGGGTTTGGGAGAAAACAATGACTCACCTTCTCTCATTTTCTTCAGCTCTCTTCATAGAAAATCCCTTATCCTCTCAAGTATGTCATGTTTCTCTTTCAAATAAATCACATGAACAGTAGCTGAGGGAGGTTATTTGTTAGGCTAGAATTTTGTTTGTTTGATTGTTAATTTGAAACTTAGCTCTATCCGATGAAGCTATGTGTTCATAGCTTGTGCCAGCAAAGACTTCCATTAGAAGAACCCATTTGCATCCACTTGTCCATTGCCTAACATTCTTGTCTACCTTCTAATGTGTCATAGCCCAGAAGATCAGCTCCACTGTTACCCCATCAGGAATAAATTCTAAATCTGACAGAGGGCAAGAGGGCCTCGGGGCAGAAGACATGCTAGGCATTTAAAAAAACCTGGGGCCATTATAGCAGCAAATATACAATAGTGTGAAGACAATGAAAGAAATAAATATGCTCACTCTATCTGGCTTCTCCTAAGGATACCTTCCCCCCTTTTGGTAGAAGGGAAGATTACACACATGTGCCAAATAGCTATATGTTGTCATGTACGTCTCACAACAGTCATAGTCTTTACGGGAGAGGGATGATATTAATTTCAAAAAACTAGCCAACGAAAGTTACTTGAAATAATATTATATTTAAAATATTTTCACAAGAGTTAATTATTTTTACAGAAATGAGAATGTTTTGAGAAGCAACTCTATCTCTTTTTGACTGTTTAATGTATTCTGATAATCTGTGTTCATAGCTTGTGCCAGCAAAGACCTCCATTAGAAGAAGCCATTTGCATCCACTTGTCCATTGCCTAACATAGCTACTAAGCTACTTGGAAGAGTAAAATGTTGATGACATCAAAATCGCAAACAAAATTGCAAGCAAAAACATGAATCTTTTAAAGGGAAAACAAAAACAAAAACAAAAAAACGAAGCCTATGAACTACTAGACTCAGATCCAAACCTCAAGTCAATGTAAAGGTACAACCGCAGTCTACAGCTTACATTCAGCTGTCTAGAACTTTGGCAAGTGAACTTTCTTACAAGTGTGGGTCTATTTGACTATCCCTCTCATCCTTTTACCTCCATTTCTCCAAGCCTTACCCACTGGGCACAATGTAGAGCTTTGTAAATATGCAACACTAACACCCCAAATGTTTTCACTATCATCTGAGGTTTCTGTGACAGAGTCAAGCCTTTAAAAGAAGAAATTTTAATCAAGTACCTGGTGAAGTTGTTCAGCAGTGATCCCTATAAACTGTTGGACAAGGACAGGTACAGGTATTGCTGGTGTAATCTATTCTCAAAACATGGTCCCACATCCTGAATAGCATCTCTGGTCCCATGGAATTTGTCTGCTTTCTTCAGTCTGACCACCCATCTTCATTCCTTAAATCTAGACAGACCAAACATGGATCCTTCAAGAATTCCTTACTTGCTTCCCTCTAAGTTTTATTTTCTCCAATTTTCTTTTCTATCCATATAGGATACACTTATCTAAACTTAGGCTTAGTTTAAATATTGTTCCTCCCCTGGACACTTACCTATTTCTTCCAGAGTTGTTTGAGTCTCCCTCATGCACACCAACATAGAACTCTGACTCCTCTTGTAGAGTTCCATACCTTTATGGCCTTCTCAAAATCTGTCTTCTCTAGTGATAATGGTACATATAATTGATTACTACTTGCTTAATAGCAGCTGTGGCAGAATTACCAAGGGAGACAATGATGAAGCCAGGAGTCTGGTGCACGCATGGTGACCCATGGTCATTTTGTTGTCCAGAAGTGGACCTGTCTGCTTGTTCTCCATTCTACCACTTCATCCCAAATAATGGTACATCAACAGGAAACACATACATATGTACTGAATGTAGGAAAAAGCGACCTAAGAAACCATGAATAAGACAAAATTTAAAAGCTAGACTGTGGCATTCTCCACAAAAGAGAAATGATATTCAGATAAAATTCGGGGAGGAAAGGGGGCCATTCAAAACCATGGCAAAACTAAAGTCACTCACTCAGAGAGTGAGCACAAGACAAAGTGGCAAAACCATCATGAAAAATGACCAAACGTCTTCTCTCAGCTCATGTAAGTGACTTTAAAATGTTTAATGCTCTGTTATTGAATCGTCCTTTGTGATGGTACCCAGTACAGAGCAAACCTTGCTTCTTTAAATTGTCCCCCGAATCACCCAGCGCAGTCCCAAGCCCTGTAATAAACCCTTGCTAACAACATTTCCCCAGAAATATCTTTCTTGACTACACTCTGCTGCCAACACACATGGCTTTGCCCAACTTCACCAGTTCCTGGTGGCTTTTCACTGAGAAGAGAAGACATTGACCGGATCAAATGGTGCTTGCTTATTAGTGCTGGAAGTAAGTGAGTTTAGTTTAGAACCTTAGGCCTCTCATCCATTAGTGCTAATATTCTTCCTGATAGCTTATGTTTGTTGCTCCATTTTACTCAGTTCTCTTAGTCCTGTGCATGTCAATGAAACAGCACCAGACTTAGTTTACTCCATGAGCATTATCCACTTTAACTGATTTATCTTGAGAGCTGACTCAAAATACAACCAACAAAATAGGCCTTGTCCTGCTTATATGACTGTTGATCTTTGGGAAAGCCGTCCTGAACTACCAGAAGGATAATTATTGGAAAAGGGAAGATTATAGGGCTGGATGGCTTTATAAATTTCACTATACAAGTTACAGGATCTTCTGATACTTGGGAAAACATGGAGAAAAAGCAGGAGTTGTGTGTTGATGCCTTCCCCATCTCTACGACACGCCTTATTTCTATGCACTGCCTCCATGCTGGCCTGCCAAACCTTTCTCTGTGTCCACCATATACACTCTAGCTTGCTGTGTGGGATGATCATACTTAATAGTGCGATCATTTTGTCCTCTCAAGAAAGACCTTCTCGGACTCGAGACCCCATATGAACAACAATGCCAAGCAACCAGAGCTTCCAGGGACTAAGCCACTACCCAAAGACTATACATGGACTGACCTTGGGCTCCAACCTCATAGGTAGCAATGAATAGCCTAGTAAGAGCACCAGTGGAAGGGGAAGCCCTTGGTCCTGTCAAAACTGAACCCCCAGTGAACGTGATTGTTGGGTGGAGGGTGGTAATGGGGGGAGAATGGGGAGGGGAACACCAATATAGAAAGGGAGGGGGAGGGGTTAGGGGGATGTTGGCCCAGAAACCGGGAAGGGGAATAACAATCAAAATGTAAATAAGAAATACTCAAGTTAATAAAGATTAAAAAAAAGAATGAAGACATCCTGTATTTTGCAGGCAAATTAATGGAACTTGAAAAAAAAAAGAAAGAAAGAAAGACCTTCTCCAGATAGGACAACCTTCCTTTCATATAACACACAACTGTGTGTTAATGAAGTGAAGTGCTAATACATGATACAAAGTCTCTCCCTCAGAGACACTGGCCTTTCTCAAAGGAATCTGCTGTCTTCATTCCACGATTTGTAGAAAAGGAAAGCCTTTTAGCTCCTGCCAGCCCGGTAGCGTTGTTAACAGAATCTGCTAACTCTATGAGTAGATGCCCATACAATTATGCTTCATTACAAGAAGGATTACTGCTCAGGAAATCTCGTCTTGAAAACGTGCCTGCACTTTACAGAGACAAAGGAAAAGTGTGACGCCAAAGCGAGTCAGCTTTGCCGGCTGCCAGGTGGAGTTAGGTATCATGGGTCTCCACATGTGTCTTCAGGCAAATGTTTCATGGTTCTGTCTTGCTTTAGTTTGGGGTGTATTCGAGCATGGCTCATTGTACAGTAAGAGTGATTCATCAAACACGTGCATAAAGTTACTTATATACTTTCCATGGCAGTTAAAGAGAAAGTAGTCATCCAAGATGGAAAAACTGTAGATTCTATAGGCTGATAAGTATCAGTTATATTAATGCTTCCCTGTTAATATTAATTTAGGAAAAGAATAGGGGTTTGTTGGGAAACTTAAAGGTTAAATGTGGTTGAAAGTATGGCGGACAAAGCTTTTCTAGTAAGTCTCAAATGAGTCATAGATCCAAAGGCTACTGGATGTTAAACAATATCAAAGAGGACAGTGACATAGAGTGTCCCCAGAGCAGTGCTAGGAGCTTAATATCTGGACTCCCTCTTGCTGGCAAGGTCATTTATCCTGCTGAGGCATTCTTTCAGTTGTATTAGAACCTACTTCTTTGGGATTCCAGTATAGAGTTAAGACCAGCTGCAATCAAATTTTAGAATTGAATTCTTGAACTTTCCATTGGGAGACTGCAATTTTTGGACTAGCCTGACCAAGTCCTGTAATCCACTCTACTAAAACCCTTTTTAATATATATTAAGATATATATGGAGAGAGAAGGACAGAGAAGGATGGAGAGAGAGATAGAGACAGATAAATTCCATGAGTTCTATTTGTTTTTAAAGAGAACACAGACTGGTAAAATTTTTAATTTTAATTTTTAAAATTAAATTTTTATCCTAAAACAGTTCTGAAAGTTCATTGGGATATGAGGGAACCATTTACTAAGTCCTCAGATTTCTCTGCTGAGTCTTGGAGAGTTGTCTGTTGAGTGATAGACACTGGGAAGTTCTGTGGTAAATAGATAAAATTGAGCATTTTTTATTTTTTTAAAGATTGACTTAAGATCAGAGAGTACATCTTTTCTGTGTGTTTCTTTAGTCAAAGTTTTCTAATTTTAAAAGTTCAATGTTGATTGTAGAAATGTGTATAATTCATGAATGTTTGCAAAGTTGATTTTTCACAATCCATAGGTAATCAATATTAACCCTATTTGAATATATCTATCTAGCTCCCCTCTCACTTTCTTTCTGTGTCTTTCTTGATCATTCTTTTTCTCTCAGCAGTAGAATCACAAGCTTTTAAATAGCAGGAAGACAACCAAAATTCAAGAAAATATTTGTCCATGAGCTGTGTAGAATGAGGAAGCCAGCATTTCTTAAACTCCACTTAAGAATTCTTTTCTGTCCAAGAGATTTCTTTTTTTTATCTTTATTAACTTGAGTATTTCTTATTTACATTTTGATTGTTATTCCCCTTCCCGGTTTCCGGGCCAACATCCCTCTAACCCCTCCCCCTCCCCTTCTATATGGCTGTTCCCCTCCCCATCCTCCCCCCATTACCGCCCTCCCCCCAACAATCACATTCACTGGGGGTTCAGTCTTAGCAGGACCCAGGGCTTCCCCTTCCACTGGTGCTCTTACTAGGCTATTCATTGCTACCTATGAGGTTGGAGCCCAGGGTCAGTCTATGTATAGTCTTTGGGTAGTGGCTTAGTCCCTGGAAGCTCTAGTTGCTTGGCATTGTTGTTCATATGGGGTCTGGAGCCCCTTCAAGCTCTTCCAGTCCTTTCTCTGATTCTTTCAACAGGGGTCCCGTTCTCAGTTCAGTGGTTTGCTGCTGGCATTCGCCTCTGTATTTGCTGTATTCTGGCTGTGTCTCTCAGGAGAGATGTATATCTGGTTCCTGTCGGCCTGCACTTCTTTGCTTCATCCATCTTATCTAATCGGGTGGCTGTGTATGTATGGGCCACATGTGGGACAGGCTCTGAATGGGTGTTCCTTCTGCCTTTGTTTTAAACTTTGCCTCCCTATTCCCTACCAAGGGTATTCCAAGAGATTTTTTACATGACTCCTGATGTACACATAACACAAATAGAACACTTACTGATACAAATCATGAAGACATTTATCTTGAAACAATTATTTCACATACAAGTAATTTGCCATTTATTAAAGATGACAAGTTTGAATTCTAGTGAATTGGACTTGTTTTTTCACATGAAGAATTAGATCTTGGCTTACTGCTTGACACAGAGCACTTGCAATGTTTTTCCGAGTTGACCAACATTTTAATTTTATAATCATCAATGATGAGAAGCTCATGTCACATTCATATGTACATGATGGGAAGTTATGTATTAATCCCAAGATGATGTTCATTTAATTATTCTTTTATATGAACTCAAGGCAACAACACAAGCAGAAATTTTCAAAATAAAATACCTAACCCAATATAATACCAAGATATACTAGTTTGAAATTTACATGCTGTAAAATGACAATAGGAGAATATTAAATATCCTGTTTTTCTGTAATTAAACCATTATATTTATAAACTTGTGTTTACAATAAAACACTGCCATTAATAACACACCGCAGTCTCTGATCTGGCCGAAGTGTTTCATACAGCAGTAATGGCTGTCAGTGACAGCAGTAATGGCTCTCAGTGACAGCAGTAATGGCTCTCAGTGACAGCAGTAATGGCTCTCAGTGACCTGATGCTTTGTGCAGTGCCAAATGAGTCTGTTGTGCACTCAGAACCAAGGCTGCAATGAAGTCACATGATGTCATCTGGGCAAACACTACCAGAAACACTTTGGGTTCATTACACATGTGATATTGGATTGACTTTTGCTGACTGTGCCTTGAGAGCCTTTCACTGTTGCCTTCCGTTTGAAGCCCCACATTTGGTCACATGATCCTCTGTCACAACCCCCTCTCCCCCCCCGTTTGAAGAAGCTGGGAGATAGCCATCATCCTAATCGACAGCCCTTGTCACTAGCTGTCTGAGAATTGTATCAAAAACAAAATTTTACATGCTACTTTTAATAATTTACTGATTATTGATTTGGGGGAAGTAATCAGAGATTTTGCTCTAAGAGAATCCATTAAAACTTCCACACAGTTTTGGAAAACTGAGAACAATCTATACACCCAGTGTGGTATTTACTTTAAGTGTAAAATGTCATTAAAATTCTACTAAGTGGCACATAATGTCATGTGATATGTTGTTGCTAAGTGATGAAAACAGAATATAGCATGGTGTATATAAAACAGCTTACTTGTGTGAAAACTGGGCTTTTAGACAGACCAAAGATCACACATAAAATGCTACAGAGCTACAGATCACAATGTTGATACTAGCATTTTGAAGGTGTCAGAATTAAAGAACTTTAAAGCCCCCGTTATTTGTCAATATTTTGAAATTTTACTGAAACAAATCTTGAAGTGGATATTTATAAAATAATACATTTCTAGAAATTTTAGAGTTATAATATAATAAAATATTAATTTAGCATGTAGTTTTAAGGAAAGATGCCTAAGCAGCAATATATTTAATGAAACACCCAATTTCTTGTGCGTGTGCACACACACATAGACACACACACACACACACACACACACACACACACACACACACACCATATACCATGACTGCTCTACAGTGGTACAGAATTCTGCTGCTATTGGCAAATAGTAATATGTACGTTGTGTTTTTTTTTTTTTCACTTTGAAAGATACATCTAGGAAAGCCTGCTGCAGCCTACTCTGCGACCTCTGCGATTTGTTTCCTATGGAATTCTCTCCAGCATGAAGTCAAAGGCAGAGCAGTGCGGCAAAAACTACCCAAGGGGTTTGATCAGCATCTATAGTAAACCGTGCTTCTGTTGTATGTTACATTGGCCTTTTCTCTATGTCAAAGATAATTCAGGTTTTCCCTTCAACTTTCCCTTTAATTTCCAAGGTCAGTTTCTCCCATAATTTTAGGACTCAAATTTCAGATCCTGTGGAGCTGAACCCATATACTATTTCTGTCATAGTCTTAGTTTGGGATTTCATTCTAACCTAGGTAGGTACTAGTAAGGCAACGATTTCATCGCGTTGGTCATAGAGAGTAAATTCTTCCAGTATGTATTATAGAGTGGCAAATGGCCAGAAAAGAAACACACATTTAGCGATAAAGTACTGGGGATTAGGTCCAAAACTATGGAACACAACATTGGAGGTGTAGATCTGGTGGAGAGTTGTAAACGACAAATTTAAAAGGCAGAAAGTACTGTGGGTCGTCGTTTTGTTGTTATATCCTGTCTCAGTAATAACAACCAGCTAAGATTTGTGTCCATTCATGCAAGCCGTCCTTCTCACGGCCCAGTATGTGTGGAGCTCCCAATAGGTCCAGGAGACACCAAGGCCTGTGGAGGGAATGAAGTTTCAAGGCAGCTCCTGCACATGTTCTCCGGGTCAACCTCCTGTTCCACTGCCCAGCCCATGTATACAGAGGCCCTGCCCGCTGATAAGGGGCTTATTTATATTCCCACAATCAGGCTCTCCCACTGTAACCTAGATGGCATCACAGGCACGCACATGACTCAGGCGTCGGTCCCTCTCCTGAAACTCAGGGAGAGAGCCAGCTCTCAGATACCCGGGACAGGAGTGTCAGAGCTCAGGGGAAAGGAAATCAGTGGCTTTCCCCCTAATTTCTATCTATCAGTAATTCTCATCTCTGATGTCAACATTTCACGATGATCAGTGTAAACGACCACAGAGAAAGCCAGAGAAAAATCAGAGGATCTGGTTGACGCCAGTGCTGGATAATTTAAAATGGAATTGCTGATAGCTTGTCATTTGTTGTTCTCTGTGACTCTGGATAAGAATGTGTGTGTGTGTGTGTGTGTGTGTGTGTGTGATGCATATGTGTGTATACATACACATGTATAAATAGTTACAGTTAGCAGTAGCCATTACCATTCCTTATTCTGGTACAATCTGGCCTCTGCCTTCCTCATCAACCAGAAATACTGTCCCAGTTGCAGAAAATGTAAAAATCAAAGCAGGGATGCCTCTTTTTCCTGTCCCTTCTTCTACTTGATTTTGAACCTGACTGTCTATTGCAGAAACTCCTGGAATATTGTTTTGTCCCAAGTTTTATATAGTGTTTCCTACTTATCTTCTTGTATATGACTATCAGTAAGTCCTGCTAATTTAACGTATTCCCTATCTACATCCCAAACCCACTGTTCTTCATTTCACCCACCACTGCTTACTCTCACTGCTACCTTTGCCCTAGATTTATGACAATTTGAGGTACAATGGAAGTGTCCCAACTCACTTCTCAGGTTTGGGTCTTAGTTTGGTCGATTTCCACAAAGCAAAAGACTATAGTCTTTTGGAAATATAAATTATATCACTATCCAATCTATAAATCCTGTGATGATTTCAAGTTTTTACAAAATGGCAAAGTTTGCATCCCTTAAATTTTCTACTTGGCGGCAGCCTTCATTCATGTGCTACATGTTTTTCTAGAGCATTCTCTGGCCTACAAGTCATCGCACCGTCCTTGAACATTACAGCTCCTACTCTCCCAGTAAGAATGGTAGGAACGCTTGTATCCGTAAGTTGGTTTGGCCTCCTCTTTCTCTTCTCTATGACTGTGCTCATATGTTATCTCCATGGAGATGATTATCTAACCAGCTGAGATAAAGCAGTCCCAAGTCACAGCATGCTAAGTATTGCCTTCTTATTCATCACCATGCAGGAATACCTGGGTATGTTATGCTTGGTTCCCACTTTATCTATGGACACAATCATCTCATAGGATGCTTTAAAGGAGACAATAAGCTACATATTTAAAAGCTTAGCAGTGACTAGTGTTCACCACTATTATTGCCATGAGTATGTATTTTCCCCATTCTATCTCGAGAATATAAATTCCAAGTTTTAGCTTTTATTGCTTATCCTTAAGATGTGGTATACAGGGGTTGGGGATTTAGCTCAGTGGTAGAGCGCTTGCCTAGGAAGCGCAAGGCCCTGGGTTCGGTCCCCAGCTCCGAAAAAAAGACCCCCCCCCAAAAAAAAAGATGTGGTATACATAAGGTGTATAGAAAAATCCTGGTGTTTGAATGCTTGAATGAGGTGATGAATATTGTTTCTTTTATCTTCAAGATCTCCGTGTGTGTGTGTGTGTGTGTGTGTGTGTTTGGGTTTGGGTTTGTAGAAACAGGGTTTCTCTGTGTGACTCTGACTATTTTGGAACTAGCTTTATAGACCAAGTTAGCATCAAAGTCACAGAGATCTGCCTGCCCCTACCTCCCTAATGCTGGGATCAAAGGTGTATGCCACTATCAAGGGTTCCTTTTCTTTACTAAAGTCTCTCTGTACTCCAGTGTTTATTTGCTTGTTTGGCTTTGTGTTTTCCCACTCTCTTCATTCCCTGGAAACATTTCTCTGGCTTCAACAGTAGTCACTGTCACTGTGACGAGGGTCCCACCAGGCCAGCTTTATTTCATAGTACAGCCTAGTGCCGGAGTAAGATGGAGGTCTCAGGATCTCTGGGATATTGGATGAGTTCCTGACTTTGCAAATCACAATCTTCTGGAAGATTATATTTTTATTTTGTTTTGTTCTGGTGCTGGTCATAGAACCCAGTGCTAGGTGAGTGCTAACACAGCAGCCCAGCTCCCTCTCAGGGAGTAATTACTCCTCTTTATCCATCATCTCAATGTGTGCATGTAAACAAAGAGATGGGTGATGGAAAGGTACCTTGTAAATCATAATACAGCATATAATTTTGAGTTCTGTCAACATAGCAAGCATGCTATTTCTACCTATTTGTCCTTCTGATACTTTAGATTAAACACATTCAAATTAAATTGATCTCCTTCTTTCCCCCTTTGTTTGTTTTTTTCTCATTTTTATAACATACCAGTTTAATCGCTTGGTTTTCTTTCTGTGCTGTAGATAAAATCCTTTCTATCGTTCATTCCCCCAGACAGTACCTGCCTACTTTTTGCTCAGTTTACCTCTAATACATTACAAAGCTTCATTAGCAGGTCTCCCTGTCTTTCTCTTGGAGAGTTTTCTCAAAGCAATTACTCTCAGTCGTTCTGGAAGAGCAATTGTGTTAGATTCTTACTTTTTGTCGTGACTTGTCACAAATTGATTAAACACTTAACGCATCATCTTACAGATCTGCATCTCAGAAATCTCATAGTCACCCTTGGGTTAAATCAAGTTTTTGTAGTAAGAAAAGGAAGAAAGAAGGAAGGAAGGAAGGAAGGAAGGAAGGAAGGAAGGAAGGAAGGAAGGGAAGGAAGAAAATCAAGGTTTAATCTAAGCCCCACCTTTTTCTAGAGAAGTTAAGGGAGAAAGTAAGGGCTCCTTACTTTTTTGAACTTGTATTGACTACTATTATTTCTTGCCTATGCCACCCCCCTTCCCACAGAATTATAGATCAGGTTCTCACATTACATCTCTCTGACCAAAACTGAAATGTCCCCTCAATTTCATGCATTCAGATTATACCTTATTAGCTAATCCAAAAGCATTTACATGTGTGTGTTACTGTATGTATGTGCACACCTGTGTAGTTGCATGAACACTCGTGTGCTTCTGTATGTAGAGGCCAGAGGTCAATGTCAGGCGTTCTTCCTTATTTTTTATGCAAGATCTTACATGGAACCTGTAGACCACAAATTAATCAAGAGAAACTGGGCAGAGAGTTTGAGGGGTCTCCCTATCTTTACCCCCAGCACCAGAATTTCAGGTGTATACCACCATGCTTGAATTTTTATGATGATTCTGGGGATCCAAACCCAGATCCTCAAGCTTGCTTGGGAAGTTCTTTCTTAACTGAACTATCTCCCCATCTCCCCAGCCTTGTAGAATCCAGAATTCTGCAACCCTTATGCATGTTTGTAATTATGTACTAGATATTTGGTGTTTATTTGCTTAATATTTATCCATTCTTCTCTAGAAATAGCACCATGCTTTTCCTTTGGGGATTATTCACTAATAAATTCATTTGTTTTATAATAAATAAAAGGCTGTCTCTTTTCTCAAATAAAATGTCCTTCCTAGGTGAAAGGGTAAAACTATGTTGCACATGAAGCTATGATGTTCTGACTTCCCAAACCCATAATACTTCAAATATAAAATGTCTGGAATTTATAACCTTCCTTATAAATCACAAGAACTGCCCTTTTCTTTGTCTTTTTATTTGATTCTATTGAATCTTCTGCATTCTTCCTACTGATGTCTTTTTGATTAAGCCAAATAGATTTTTAAGGGAATGCCAGTTATTGGACACATTACCATTAACCACACTGGGACTGTCTAAGGTAACATATTAGATATAATATAAGGTAATATATCAAATAGAGAGTAGAATATAGTCAATTGGAACGCAGTAAAGGTATTGAGGCTGAGAAAAATCCACTGCATAATGGCCATCAGTATATGGGTCACATGGAGGAAAATATAGGGTGGCTATATACAGAGAAAATTCTGAAGATCTGGATGTACTCAGGTGCTTATATGGGCCCCATGAAGGATGAGGTAATATTGAGGACTACACAGCTAGAAATAGGGTAAAGGTGATGTCTTGGAAGCCAACAAGTAAACGTGTTCCCAGTTCTTCGCTTTGCCCTGTAAGTTCTCAGACTCAGACTTTGACTCAGTTTGCTGGTTCTGTGGGATTTTGCCTTCAGTTACTATGCAGTTGTCACAGGCCATGGCCTCACTGTCCCCAAGCTACTAAAGGCTCAGGGAAGTCATAAATCAATAAAGACCTCTAGAGGGGATCTGGGTGTGGGTGGCTTAGTGGTTAAGTATACATTTAGGTCACACTACAAAAGCACAACACGAAATAACTTGCAGGTTGTAGGAACAACACACAAGGAAGCACATGTGGCCTAGCTGCTATTTTCTCCTCTGGAAAGCCAGGAAACTGAGCCTTGGGGCGGGGGGTACAGGAGAAGGAACCATGAGTACTCTTCTGGCTGATATAGGTCTTAAAAAACTTCTTGTCACGGATGATCAAAATGTGAATGTTTCACGCCTTCTTTAAAAGGGGAACAAGAATACCCTTGGCAGGGAAGAGAGAGGCAAAGATTAAAACAGAGACTGAAGTAACACCCATTCAGAGCCTGCCCCACATGTGGCCCATACATATACAGCCACCCAATTAGACAAGATGGATGAAGCAAAGAAGTGCAGACCGACAGGAGCCGGATGTAGATCGCTCCTGAGAGACACAGCCAGAATACAGCAAATACATAGGCGAATGCCAGCAGCAAACCACTGAACTGAGAACAGGACCCCCGTTGAAAGAATCAGAGAAAGGACTGGAAGAGCTTGAAGGGGCTCGAGACCCCATATGAACAACAATGCCAAGCAACCAGAGCTTCCAGGGACTAAGCCACTACCTAAAGACTATACATGGACTGACCCTGGACTCTGACCTCATAGGTAGCAATGAATATCCTAGTAAGAGCACCAGTGGAAGGGGAAGCCCTGGGTCCTGCTAAGACTGAACCCCCAGTGAACTAGACTGTTGGGGGGAGGGCGGCAATGGGGGGAGGGTTGGGAGGGGAATACCCATAAGGAAGGGGAGGGGGGAAGGGGGAGGGGGATTTTTGCCCGGAAACCGGGAAAGGGAATAACACTCGAAATGTATATAAGAAATACTCAAGTTAATAATAAAAAAAAAAACTTCTTGTCATAGGGCATATTAAAACACCCATTAGCATATTCTTTGAAAACACAATAACACCTAAAATTTCAAAATCACTATGAATCCTTTTATTTCAACACTTCAGTATATCAGTCACTAAAATGAGGTACATATATGGAATCTTTCCCAAATTAAGAATACTGTGTCTTTCTGTTACCCCACCTTAAAGCTAGGACACTACTTTCAAGCCCCTTAATGTGCTAGGATACAAATAGTGAAGGAAAAAAGGAAGAGAGACTTTTCAGCCTTTTTATGAGTTTGTACTTTTATTTTTTATAGTGATCTTTGCCAATTCCTAACAAAAATAAATTAAAACTGACAATAACCCATGAATTATAGTGTCCTTCACTATGTCAAGGTACATAACTATCAAAGCTGATACTAGCTACAAACAAATTGATACAATTCAGTACTCTGATAAAATTCATAGTCAAATAAGTTTTAAGGTGAATACAATACAATTTTATGTTCTACTAGAATCTTTAATAGAAATTTTATACGAGTGGCTCTTCAAACTTACAAAGTGCAATTACAGAGTGCAAACAGGCAAAAAGAAAAATACACTCTATGACATTCAAAAGCATCATGTTTTCAATGGCAAAGATATCTTAGACAAATGCAGTCTTCGGTTAATACTTTAAAATGTATCCCAGAAGTACTGTTTATGCTCCCCCTTTCCCCATAACATCAGAAAATTAAAAAAAAAACAAAAAAAAATGGGGCAGCCAATCAAACTTAAAAAGAACTCTACAAAATAAAAATTGAAGTAAATGTGACAAATTTGGTCCAATTAAAAGATGTAAAGGCAATTTTACAGATTACTGAATGAATGAAACAAAAATCAGACACTAGGTCATATCATACATTTGCTTTATACAGGTTCACTAACTGATATCTTTTGGCAGCCAAATTTAGTTAGCTGTCTTCTCAATGACTCAAAAAGAATTTTTGGCTTTCCCCCCACAGTTTGACTCTTGACACAAAAAGGATGGAAATATGTGAGAACCGTAGAATTATGGTCCAGTTACAGAGATGGAGGGTTTAGGTAGCTGGAGTCTCATTTTTATGGTAAAACTTTAGTGTCAAGTACAGAGCATGATGTCCTAGAGTGTATCTATCAGGCTATGAGGTAGTCTTGGTGGGAGACTGTAAGTGATGCAGTTTTGCATCCGGGATTGCTTTGGTTCTCAATATAATATGCATATAACCTTGTTAATGATGCCGCTGTGTGTGTATATACCCAATATAATGAGAAATCTGTGTATGAATTGATTGTAACCTTTTTTATGCTCACTTAACATAATCTTCACTAGAACGAGTTTTTATAATATGTTCATATAACATCTGCAAGCTCCATCATCCTTTTGCATTATTAGTATGTTTTTAGGAAATTATAGGTGTATTCCAACAGTATTGTTTGATGGACATGTGTAAGGCTCTGACTTTTTTCCCAGCTTTGAGGTCAAAACAAACAAAAACTATTTAACGATGTGAATCTTTCCTGAGTTCTTTTAAAACATATTTAACAATATACAATGCTACGCTAAACTTCTTGCATCTAGTTATGTGTCACTCCTAGAAATGCTCATCACAGAACATGGGCATTATACCATATAATATACCAGTATACCAATATCTAAAAGCCTTTTTTTTTTTTTTGGCTTCACTAGCTTAACTGGCTGAGTTTTAGCCCAGTTCTTGATAAGCTTTAAACTTGTCTGGAGAAGCTAAGGTCACTGGAGATAGGCCAGGTTCTTTTCTTCATCAAGTTGATGTTAATGGGATTTCAAAAATGTGTTTTCACACAGGATGCTGGCCTTCTGCCAAATCAAATGGCAAACAAATACACTTTCTAGATCTCAGTGACCTTCGTTCCCCTTTGTCCTTTTAAACATGAGTGTACTGGTTACTATAGAAACAAAGAGCTTTAATTCTGCAAAGAATGGAGCTTGTATGTGTACAAGCATATGCACGGGAATACATTGTGTGCTTCTTATTTAATCTGTTTCCTCATAGCAAAGCCAGGACTTTGGATGACAGCTGTGTGAGCCTTCCAGGGTTTTCCATGACTGGCTCCGCAGAGTATCAATGATTTGTTCCTTGGCACTTTAGAGGCCAGAGGTAACTCCTGATCTTTTTGCTACCTGAACATATGCCAGGAAAAAGCTGGAGGAAGAATAGGCCCTCCCTGACCTGGTATGTGTTCCAGAGAGATTCCACCTAAGGTTGAACGTTCCACAAGGCTACTTCCTGGGAAAAGGTGTTCTAGCAATGGCCCTCAAGATAACTGCAGAGAACATTCTCAGTGACTCACTAAGACCTGCAGGCTGAGAGTGTAAACCAGCCTTCCATCTTTCCATAAAGGCAAACAAGGGATGGAGAAAAGGGGCAGGCTTCACTTTAGTTTCCATGGGTATGGATTATAAAATCTAAATTTTAAAAGCTTTCAAATGCATTTCTTCTTTGGGGAAAATAGATTGTGATTTATTTTTCCTGTATTTCCCTCACTTCCTGCATTTAGATAATATGTTTTAAAATGTAGCTTTAAAATCTGAAATAAGATGTTGTCTGAACTGTGTACTGTAAAAAAAAATTTTTTTTTGAAACTGGGCACCAAGAACCAAAGAGGTTAAGGCAGGAGAGTTATCATGAGCTTGGGGCCAGTCTGGACTAGAGTGAGATCTGTGTTAAACAAACAAAATAACAACAACAAGAACAAAACAACAAAAAAGCAAAAACAAAAACCCTTTGAGTGTGAAATGCAAAAGTACATTTCCATATCAGATGAGATCTGATTGGCATCCTTCTGTATTTTAAAAATACAATTGATTCTATTTGGATTCTACTTTAATGTTACTATTCTTCAGTAAATTCCCTATAAAAATAAATACTCTAAAATGGGGTTCAAATTTGTCCTCAAATATGGATTTTCTGATTGATAATCAAAACAACAACCCCACATAATGATGAGTGGATGGAGCAGCAATCATTTGGGTGGATTGGTACAGGGGATTGTCCTTTGTCCCCTACAGGCACATCTGAACCCTTATAGCAGAGATGCTGGGGACACATCTTCCCCAGAACTAGCTGGCTCAAATGTGTAGTTCGAGGCATACAAGTTGTGCTTACCTCCTCTGAGTCCCACTGTTATCACTGTTTAATACATGATGATATAGTCAAAGCAATTATCACAAACATGAGAAGTAGAAAATAAATTACTTATGCAATTGACTTGACCATATCACTAAGCTCGAAGGACTGTGACTTGCAGACACCTCCCAAGCTACAGACTGGGCACTGCTTGCTCTAAGCACTGCACCAGCTTGGTGAACCTAAAGCTTTTCAATAAAGCATCACACTCAGGAAATTCTTACAAAAATATCAAATTTCTTTTGGCATTAAATACTTTACATATAATATATTAGCAAATATATTTCTGTCAAAAATAAAACACTTTCCAAGTGTATTAAAAATATAGTTATTGACCTAACACATGACCCAACATAAATACTATTAACATGACAAAATATTGACATCAGCCAGGCATGCTGCACATCCTTGTCCACAATTTGATGGCGCTGTTCAGACTTGTGGCAACCCTGGGCCCCCTGAGGTCACTCTCTCGTATTCTTCCCTTGATTTTTTACTTTTGCGATTTCTGTACCTGTAAACAATCAGAAGTGAAACAGCACTGTAACTAACAGGTATAAAAACAAACCCTGAAATAAATACACAGACTCTAAGAGCCTATGTAAAATGCTCAGACTGAGTACGTTGGGTTCAGGTAATGGGAAAAGCAAGAGAGCAAGAGAGCGGTGTCCTGCCGTCCAGCAGTTTATGCAAGCAATGCACATGGCTACACAGCTAACACCATGAAAGTGTTTCCCCAAGGACTCAACACGAGCGAGCACAACACTAAGAAGTGACAGGACTGATTCTCCACTGTCTTTTTCTATCAGTTTCTCTCACCACTACTAAGTTCTGGTACATATAATCAGGAAGGGCATTAGCATCAGGTTGGCTCCATAGTACAAAATCTAGACAGTGACTTGCTGAGGAAAAAAAAATCACTAAACAATCCATCCCAACTTCAAACTAAAAAAAAAAAAAAATAAACTGGAAGCATTTCTACAGGCATTATTATTCTAGTATTCTCAGTTTTTACAGGTCCAATCCATGTAAAAACTCTGACAATCTTTTTATTTCTTCTTAGTTATCATTTTGTAATAATATCACTGTAGGGGAGAACCCTAATTATTATAGGATGAGAATTTCTGTCTGTATTTTATAAAGAAATTATATTCCTCATTTGAGTTTTATTTGCACACAGGCAGGAAATGAAGGCCAGTGACTTAATGAACCCCAGGTGCTATGAACCCCAGGTGCTATGAACCCCAGGTGCTATGAAACCCAGGTGCTATGAAACCCAGGTGCTATACAGCAAAGCATCTTTGCTAAAAACACGCTGCAGATTTCACTTCATTCCTTTCATGCTGTGTTTAGATTTCAACCACTTTATAGGTCTGGTTTTTTGTTTTTGTTTTTTTTTTTGGTTATTTTTTTTTAAGAAGGCAATAAAACAAACTGGCTTACCATCTGCAGAAATAGTACATGGATCCAGCAGTTACAATAAGAAAGAGGAAAACGAGAATCACGGTCAATGCAACGTATTCTCTGCTCAAGGGTTGGTGAACAGTAAGAAAGAAGTGTTCACACCGCAGACCAGTGTAGCCCACTTCACATCTAAAAGAGAGCAGCCGCAAAGAAAGCCGATTATTTTAAAGTGAGGTCACGCTATGAGCTGGCCTTACAAGAACTAAGTCCCCACTGCAGTACAAGAAACCAGGATGATTTGTCAAAAGCTATAAAGATGAATTCAAAAATTGAATGCAAAAATAACTCAACATTAGTAAAATAGTTCTGCACAGCATCTAATTCAAACTACAGCAGCAAAATGACAATCTGTGCAGCTGCTGCCAAGGTACTGGTTACCTAGAATTATATATATATATATATATATATATATATATATATATATATATATATGTATGTGTATTTATATATATATGTATGTGTATTTATATATATATGTATGTGTATTTATATGTGTGTGTGTGTGTGTGTGTTTGTATGCATGTGTATTTTCCATTGTAGTGAGAGGAGGCATGTAAAAAGTTCCCCTCATTATTATGCACCCCAAAGTATCTGTCCAGACTGAAACATTCTATTTCTTTCTTATTTTGAAGAATAAAGTTTTTAATAGTATCTACAAAGTATACTTGAACTGCCTGTAGAAATACATTGACTATAGAGGAGGAGAGGAAAGTGTAAGGCTCAGAGCTGTCATTGGATGCTCATCTCGGTCACCTCACCTGCAGTATTTCTCGCTCATGTCCACCAGGTAGATACAGTGTCCATGCAAGCAGTAGCCGTCCATGTCAGAGCTACACTTTGTAATCAACACTTGCGCCACACGGGGATCGTCTTCCATTTGAACTGTGAAAGGAATGGAAAGGTTAACGACTCGTGTTCTGGGACTCTGTCTGTATAGCTATCCTTTCTCTAAGCAACTTCAGTAGACAGGTCAGAGGTCAACGGTGAAGAATTTTCAGGGGTAAAGCATTACTCAACTTACCACACTCCCCCAACCAATGAACAATCACCCACAATACAGTAAGCTAAAACAAAATGAATCTTGAGGATGTAATTCTCAGAACACACACACACACACACACACACACACACACACACACACACACGACCTCCCCAAAGTAAAATGTGTCTTTTGTTTGTTCAGTTTTTGAAGTCTCAAAGCAATTCTGAAATTGCTTCCTCTTAAAATATTTAAATTACAAGTTGAAAGCATTAATTCATTCAGGAGAGTTTAATTCTAAAATAGGCCTTGGTTGGGTGCGTATTTCCAAATCATTGAGACTATCAACCACGAGACCAGCCTCTTGAATATCTCTTGAATGGATACCTGACCATGAACTAGACCAATTTTGACATAGTCCGCTAAGAAAATACGACAGCGAATGTAAGAGTTTTCAATAGAAATATTATTTATGATGGCAGTGTAGGTCCATTGGCAGAGCAGGTGTCTAGAATGCACAAAGCCCAAGTCCAATCCATACCACCATCTGAACTGGATATGGTGGCCCCCTCCCCACTGCAGAAGTGGGTACAGAATAAACAGAAGGTCAAGATCAGCCTCGGCTGCATGTGTTTGAGGCCAGCCTGGGAAACATGAGATGCTGTCTCAAATATGTATGTATGTATGTATGTATGTATGTATGTATCTATCTATCTATCTATCTATCTATCTATCTATCTATCTATATTGTGTGTGTGTGTGTGTGTGTGTGTGTGTGTGTGTGTGTGTAAAAGAATAAATGAAACAGTGATTCACCTAAAATATTTGAAAATTATCCAAAGAGAGCATGCTGGTTGGAGTACTCGTTTCTGCCCAATTAACTGCCCATAAAAACAAGCAAACAAATAAAACCAATGATGGAGGGAGATTGGTAACATCCAGAAACCTTGGTGGTGGTGGACAAGAAAGAAGTAGAAAACCTAGAACCATTCTTTGGATTTAGAATTTAGCTCAGAGCAAAGCACAGAGGGTTAGTTCTCCTGGCCCGTGTTGCCCATGGGGGATCAATGACTGCCTATCCTTCGCCTTTGTATTCCTACCTTAACATGGTACTGATCACACTAAGCACTCCATGAATGTTTCCTGAACCCTATGGCAAAACAGAATGGGAATATCCACCCCTCTTACATGGTGTATCTATCAAGAAGAAACATATGGTGTATGGAGTTTTCATTTTCTGGTTCTTCATGGGATCTGGCCCTTCAAATATTTTCCAACAGCGACTTTATACCCAGGTATGATTTTCTTTGGATTCTATGTTTCCAAAATCCAAATCTTTATAGCTACATCTCTGTGTCTTTCTTCCCTTGTTATTCCTTCATGCAATTTCTACAAGTCTCTAGTTAATTATTAGTTTAAAAATCCAGTAAAAATGGATATGATACGGCAGGTGTCCCTTCCTCTTGTTTCATTGGTGTGCATTGATATTTACATTTCATTTGCAAATGTGTAGAAGTTTGATGCTACTTTCATGACCGTAGACTTACCTAAAGCTGTACAGTTATCCTCGGATTCTTCTGGGATACATGACGGAATCACGGTTGTGCTGATAACTGCTTGTAGAAGGTGGGAACCTGGTTATGGAAGAAAATAAAAGATGCAATTAGTGCTGCAAGGAAAGCAACTTTCCTCACGGTTCTGCATGTCTTCGGTATATTTTGGGATGTCCTGTTTTAGGAAGTTACTTCATCAAAGTGGTAACAGGCTGTTAGGGAAACGGTCATATAATTCGCAAAATATAATCTAGATAAAGTGAGAATATTGTTGTCCTTTTTTGTTCATTCAGATTAGCTCCAACATTGCCTACACATAGTGAATTTACAGATGTCCAAATCTCTTTCATAAAATGGCATAGGATTTGTACATAACCTGAGCTTGTCTTCTAGTGTCCAGATTACATCTAAAACCTAATACAATGCTGATGCTATATGATATCTGTTAGAATGTGTTGTCTACGTTCAGTACAAACAGTATTCTCAAATATTTTGAACCCATGGATACACGAGGACCATGTGTATGTCTTATCTAGCACTGGAAGGAGCTGGTGAAGCAGGCCAAGCTATGCAAGCCTTAGTACCCCATCTTTGTCATCACAGTGAGCTTGAAACAACTGTCTCATTCATTCAAAAGATGAATGTTGGAAATTAGGCGTCAGAATGACTCAGGCCATTTCTGAGTTGTATGGAAAACATGATAAGAAGAGCCCTCTAATTCTATACATATTTACACAAGAGGATTTTGCCTCTCTTGTTTCATCTTTGTGTATTTTGAACACCAGTCTTTTTTCTGCTCTGTAGGAATTACTATTATGTAGTCAATAGTTGTGCTAGTAGTAGTAGTAACAGGCACAACTGGCTGGCCTCAAATGTGTACTGTGTGGAGATACAGTTCTGCTCATTTGATCTGTGCTATCTCACTTTATGCTTTCAAAGATGCTAAGGAAGAAACTATTTACTCCATCAGATGTACAAGAACTGAGCATAAGGAGTTTAAGCAACTTCCTGGAGATGCACGTCAAATGGACCCCAGGACGGAACTTGGAAATGGATCGTAATACTCGACTGTGATGAATACTGCTTGGAGCACACTACGGAAGCTAAAGCAGAGTATTATTTACATCAGCTTGGAAGGAATGGGGAAGTGAGAACGAGAACGGCATGAGAAAACCTAAGCTATGTTACTTGGACACAGTGACTCTTTTCCCCAACTCCCAATTGTTCTTACAGACTTTTAGGGAGACTGAAATGGATTTTCCCCCCAGAAATGCCAAACTTAGCAGAGCTTCCCATAAATATTCCAGACAGTCAATCTGTAGCCTGTAGTTTGAACTATCCAGGTAGTGCCCTCTACTGGTTTATAGTAAGAGTATAAATCTCTATAATTTGGCATTTGAATGCACCATTTAATCCATATTGGGAAAAAGTGATTTTTCTTCTCAATTAGGGGAACTTTGACCTTATTAATCAACACGAGGGTGTTCTAAACATCAAGACACAGATCGACTTCAAGTCCAACCTCATGGTTCCTACCACCTACACTATGTTTCAAACTTGACCCAACAATGCCATTCACAATAAAGACAAGCACACCCCAAATGAGTCCAGTGTGTGCAAATTAAATGTCTTATTGAGTGACCACAGAAGACAAGACCTAAAGATCCAGTTTTATATCCTTCCGTTGGTTTGAAAACACTGAAAGCTCTAAATCAGTGGTTCTCTATCATCCTAATGCTGTACCCCTTTAATACAGTTCCTTGTGTTGTGGTGACGCCAACCATAAAATTATGTTTGCTGGTACTTGATAACTGTAATGTTGCTAGTTTTATGAATCATAATATAAATATCTGACATGCAGATAGCTGATATGAGGCGACCCTGTGAAAGCGTCATGTGCCCTCCAAACAAGTCAAGACCCCACAGGTTGAGAACGACTGTTCTAGAAGAATCTGCTCCCTAGTCAGGCTTCTCTAGTCAACGTGCATTGCTTTGATAGACCAAAATTAATCTTTCTTAAATGACTGAAAAAAAACAAAAAAAAGAAAGAAAAAAAGAAAGGAAGGAAGGAAGGGAGGGAGGAAGGAAGGAAGGAAGGAAGGAAGGAAGGAAGGAAGGAAGGAAGGGAGGGAGGAAGGAAGGACCAGAGTCTCGTACTGTCAGTCAACAGAGATGACAACTGTTTTCACATAGGTGAGGAATGAGCTGTGTGGGTCGGAGAAGGAGATGGACTCCCAACCATGTTAGTTTTGCTCCATTTCTTGATAGAGTTTTACTGTGCACTGTACTGAAGAATTAAGCCCTTTCACCTAGACAGTCTTCTCAGCACAGACTGGGCTTATGACTGTCCATGATTTCATCCTTAACACCCTCCCCCTCCACTCTTCCTTGTAATCCCCGGAGGAGAAAATTCAGTTCTCAATCCAGGAAACTACCATTGTCTGTGGGAGTGGGGAGGGCGAAGATTGGGATACCAGTCTCTCTGTCCAAGCGCATCATCCTTTGTTTAGAAGTCACACAGGCAAGAAGAGGTACTGATGTCAAGATGAGCATTTCCTGCTTAAGATTGCTTCAACTGTTACCCTGTTGGGGGCTGCAATTGATCCCAACCAGTGCTGTTGACTGTTCTGATGTCGTTAATTAAGGCTTTTCATAAGTTACTAGTTCATCTTCTATTATAAGCTTCGAATCCTTGAGCCGCAGGTGAAATATTTGTCTTTGTGGGTTGCAGAATATTAGCCTAGGGTGTGCACCTCCTGGAACACTGGCCTGGCCTGCGGTGCTTGTGCAGAGACAGTTCATTGGTTCAACAGTTTCTGTGAGACTTGCTGTGGTAATCCACCAGCAAAATAGTTTACAGATGAAATTGTAAATAATCACATGAAAGTGTGAAATCATGCCAGTGGATGGCAAAAAAAATGGGTCTAAATCATCTATCTTTGTATACAGAGGTCAGATTTAGAACAGGAGTCCTTGCTGATCTCTAGCTATGCCTAACACAAGACTTTCAAAAGTTGAATAGAGGAATAAATGTGGCGATCCGGAGATTGAAAAGCCCATGCACAGAGGCCTGTGACAGCCACATCCCAACTTAACATCCCAGTGTTGAGGACTAGATTGAGAGCATTGCCCATGCTAGACAAGTATTCTGTCATTAGCCACAATCACAGCCCAGTAGTCATTATTTTAAAGTTATACAAGGAAGGAATAAGACCCAGTGTCATATCCACATGGTTCCTTAGTCTTATGTTCTTAATAATTTTAGTGGGTTTGTGTACAACAATCTATGGTTCAATTGCAAATATCTTACTTAAGGCTTTTGTTCCTTACAGTGGATTCCTGCTATTAAAGTCATTCACAAGGTTAAACATTTTGAATCACGTCTATGACAAAATGTAAGATCCTGATGAAGTCCATGCAACGTGGCATAGATAGACACACAACTGGTGCTTAGAAGTTCAACTTCATCATGTAAAGCAAAGAGCAAAACCACTTTAAGACTTTAAAAGGGTCATAGCTCCAAGTGGGTTTAGGAATTTGGTCTTCTCAATTGATCTCCCCCTTCACCTTTGGGAGACTGCATTTCAGGGAAATCTCAAATACACCAGCAGGAAATGGATCCACTGACTCACAGGATGCAATTCGCCTCTTTGCCATGAGTCAGGGCCCAACCTACAGCCTTAGGCAAGGATGGGGACTGTGCATGTGCGTGGGAGAGCCTGAGTGCTGTCACCGGAATGGGGATAGCCCTGACAGCTACAGCCATGGGCCCTGGAGTGCTAGGACCTGTTTGCCCAACAGGTAGGCAGAATATCTGAAATACAAAATGCCCTCATTGCCTACAGTTTCTTCTGACCTGCTTCCTAGTGAGGAAAGAGAAGACCAATGGAGAGGAAACCGGGATTCTGTGACCGAAGAGAAGAGCCAGTCAGCAAAAGGTTCCCAAACCTCAGGCAGAGAAAGCTTCTTTAGAAAACCATCAAGAAAATAAAAATTGTCTAAAATAAAGGATGCAAGTGAATGAGAGGTGTTCACCTTCTTTTCCCAATAAAATCTTTCAGAATATTTAGACCAGAAGAGTAATATTTGCCTGGCCAAACAGGTAGGCACATCTGCTATGAATCTTTTCCAGTGTCACAGCAGCTGGCCTGTCCCCAGGAGGTTTTTGGTTTGCCATCTTCTTCTTCTGAGGTGGGACTACAAAATTTTTTGATAACAGTACATCCATTAGATCCTGTGCACTTAGAAAAAGTGAAGGGAAAATTCTACTCATATGTTATCTGCCAGCAGAATATTGTGCAGATGGAATTGTATACAATAATATTAAAATGTGAGATTGCACCAGTGACTCTCTCAAATCACATCATGAAAAGGTCTACTTTCTGTCCTGTCTGGTAACAGTCTGTATTTCAGAGAAAATGTGTGTATATTCTTATACATAAGATATGGTTGTCCTTTGGTGTCTTTTTACTGTAGTCATGGTGATGGCTGTAGTCATGGTGATGGCTGTAGTCATGGTGATGGCTGTAGTCATGGTGATGGCTGTAGTCATGGTGATGGCTGTAGTCATGGTGATGACTGTAGTCATGGTGATGGCTGTAGTCATGGTGATGGCTGTAGTCATGGTGATGGCTGTAGTCATGGTGATGGCTGTAGTCATGGTGGTGACTGAAGCTTTGACTATTTCATGACATTTCTAGCAGCATGCTAACCAATTCACTTTCACTGTACATGCTGGAGGCCAAATATGAAATCTTTTCACAAGGAAAAAGTTTTAACCAGTGAACACGCACAGGCACACATGCAAGAAAATGATGTCATTTAAACACCCTTTGACACTGTTTTAAACGACATGTTCTCGCCATATAGCTGAAGACAGTCTCAGATTTTCAAACTTCCTCTCTCAGTCTAACTATTCCTGGAAATACAGGCGTGTGCAAGTATATTGTTATGAGTGGGTGGTTTTAAAAATCTTGAAGGTAATTCATTTTCACCCCGAGCAGTTACATACTATGGAGCACATATCGAGAGGTACTCAAGACTCATCCTTCACGAAGATGTCGTTTTGAGTATATAGACTTGCCTTGCCTTGAAGAGTTAGACTTCAGTGAGAGGCACATACACAGGAAGGGTTTAGCTAGAAGAGGAGGAAGTCAGCTCATCTCATGCCTCTTTCTAGTTGGTTACCTTAATGAAATATTGATCCAATACATATCTATTGAGCACTTTTTATTTGTGAGGCTCTGAACATGATGGAAGAAAGAAGAGACATAATTCCTGTCCTTCAGAGATCCCGTGACGTTCTATAACTAGAGTGAGGATGAAGAAAGCAGACTATATGAAGAACGGTAAGTATTCAATCAAACCATACCAAGGTCACAGTACCCGTGCATGTGCAGGAAGCAAGCAGGACAGCCCCTTTGAGGCATTTGTGAGGGAAGGCATAAAGAGAAGACTTAGTGAGTGATTGGATTCCAATCTGAAGGTCCTACATCACCTTTATGCATGCATAGAGTCTGGAAGGAGCTAGTGAAGCCCATTTGAAGATCGAGGAAGATTTTATTGTATATAATGGAGCCATTTACCTATTCCAAGGAAATAGTATGGAATGAGAAAGAGAAATGTGAGGAACTGTTATTAGAAAGATAGACAGAAATAACCAAGGAAAATAAATGGAAGGGAAGGGATATGTTTAGTATTGTGAATGGGCAGAGGGGTATAACAGGAGCTGGGGGGCCAGCTGTGCAATGTCTGAAGAAAGGATTCACAGGACCCAAGTTCTGCTAAGACCAGCGACAAGCATTGCTGAGCTGATAGGCATTGTGATGCTGACATTACAGGACTTTGCTTATGTTAAGCAAGCATTCGATCATGGAACCCCCAAAGATGACTTTTAAAACACTAGAAGTAGTACCCAGACTCCTAGACGCATGAGCAACTTGGTAGTTCAACCTGTGAATTATGGGAGACAATAAAAGCCTATGTTCGATCAGTGCTTCTCAACCAGGGCCAATTTTATCAACCAAGGGTATTTGACAAGGTCTGGAGGGGGTTCTGATTGCCACAGTAGGGGTTACTACTGACATCTAGTGGGTAGAATCCTGATTTGCTGCTAAACACCCTACAATGCTCACTCACCATGTCTGTTGAGTTATGAATCCAGCTAACACGGATATCTAACATAACCTGTTACTTCCTTACGTCCCCACTAACCCTGCTTGGGTACAGACTTACTCTAAGGTATGACTAGAACAGCACCAGAGGTACAGGTAGATTAATGGTGGCATGATAAATGTGTGTAGACACAAGCCTGTGTGACAGTAACTTCCATATCTCATATTTATAATTCGTGATTTTGACCTAAGAGGTTAAATGATCTTGAGCATTAGAAATAGCATGCTAGTTCGTTAAATCTTTACTTTAACCTAGAATGCAACTGAACCTTTATCTGTTCTCTAGCCAGACACCCAGACTTACACAAACAGTATCGCCAGAGGACACTGAGTCTGTTGCATTACCTCGTTTTTTAAAAGACATCCCAGGATTGCGTTGGCATACCAAGGATGTCAGGTGGCTCCTCTCAAAGGTTCTTGCCTGTCACAGCTTTGGGGAGCCTTCCCATTGTCTACCACTGGAATGTTCCCAACAGCAATTTTAGCCACATTAATAGACAATTTGCATAAGCCTACATTTATAGTGCAAATGAGGAAGCCACACCTCCATTTATAGTCTCTTTAGAAAGGATCCCTCACTTCTGCCTCTCTTCTCAGAAAATAGAAGATTCATAAAAAGGACAAAAAAATTGACAATTACATAAAGACACAAGGGATAAAAACAAAGATACTCTCTTCCTTACTGTCTTAGTTGGTATATATTTTGGAAGATAAGAGAAAGAAAAGACCCAGCCAGCTTCGATGACTACTTCATAATGAAGCTCATATCTAAGTTCTATATGAATAAAAATAAAAATAAACCTTTTTGGTCAAAATCATAAATAATAAATATGCAATATGGAAGCTATTGACACGCAAGCTTGTGTGCACATACACATCATACAAACATACATACATACATACATACATACATAATATGAATGTTATGTAAAAAAAAAAAGTCAACTATTTTAGCCCAGGTTGGAAGGATAGATTGTTTTCTCTGCTTGGTTTGGCGTCAGAAGTGAGCCCACCTAGAACAGGTTCCAAGTCCCAGGACAGCCTTAGTTAACTCTGGAGTTTCTGTATTAGAACATGTTATTTTGACCCCCTATTAGCCTTTGGGCCCGTGACACCTGCTAAAGAATGACCTTGAACTTTGCGTTTTGCCCCCAGTCTCCTAGTCTTTGTAAGGTATTCAATATCGCTGAGTCTTCATGTCTGCATTGACCAAAAGCACACCATCATATCTGTCTTCCTCCAGTGATTATTTAAGGATAAAATGAGGTGATAGGGTTTAAGATGCCTAACACAACATGGGAGTAGCCCACAGCAAGCATTTGGTAACATCTACTTCTTGTCTCACCTCCTGGATTTGGATCCAGTACTGAACCAGACATCTAAGTTGCTCACCTGGTAAGACAATGCAAAAGGCACCTGGGGTACCTGGGTCAAAATCCGGATGGGAGAGTCCCATCAGCATGCTGTCTGCCTAGGTGTGTCATCTCGGGTTATGCCCAGAGTGAGGTAGACCATAAACTCCCAGGGTCAACAGAAGACAATCCCATGGTCTCACTGAGATTGTGCTTCTCTTCGTTTTTTATGAGGAAGACTATTTACTCTTCCTTAGTCCCCCCACCGTGGAGTGAAGCCACACCAAATTGCTACGGAGATGTCGCTCATGAATATCTTCAAAAAAAACCCCCATTTGAACATGAGCGAGAATGTTTGACTTCAGACCAAGCCTCACTATTCCGCCAACTGCTGGGGTCAAAAGAAAAATGGCTCACCCTCTCTCTGACCTCACCAGATCAGAAGGGACAAGTCAGCTGTGAAATGACAGATTATTCAGAAAACCATTCCTAGGCAAGCGCTCTACCACTGAGCTAAATCCCCAACCCCCAGAAAACCATTCCTAACTGAGTGATGCCCACCCTTTTACCCGATGTTCGTTTAACTACGAATGCTAGTCAACTTACGCCAGGCCTCTCTTCACTCACCACCTGTTTTGTGTGGGGACTCGGGTCAGTTTCCTTGTGCATAAAACAAGAGCACGAATCTCAAACGTTCAGGCATGCCATAGTGAGGTGGTTGCATGTAGCTACTCGAAACTGCATACATTAGGGATGGGTGGTGGAACTTGACTCTCATAATCATAAATGCATAGGCAATCTGCTTAAATCTAAAATATCGCTTTCCTTAGAGGGACAGAGTCTGACTTCTAGACGATCTTTTCTTTGAGAAGGAGCCCAAATTCCAACATTAGTGGCCTTGCTCCCCGCCCCAACTCCCCTCTCTATGCTTTGGAATGAAACAATAAGACCTACCTACATATCAGGCCAGAGAGATACAATATAGAACTCCAAACAGGAACGTTTCTAGTGACAAAAAGTATCTCAACAGACTGGGAGAACAGAAACTGACCTAGCTCATTTGGAAACGGGCTGGGTCCAGGCTGATGAAACAGGTGAACTGTAATTAAGCACTGCAATAAAGGAGTTAAGCGCTTTCGTGACAACAGAAACACACACAGCACACACGCACTAGGTGGCTAACGACCTCATTATTCATAGACTCTTGCTGTCCCACACTAGCATATCCACTTGCATTGTTGGGATATACCTTGCAAGTGGAAGAACAAGGTGGCTCCACGACCAGGTTCATGTCTAACTCGAGGAAGACTGTCACTGTTCAGAGTTGATCCTTTTTACAGAGACCTCGAGCCAAACCCAGCAAAGCCACATTGTTTCAAGTGACTCTTCTCCCAAGGCATTCTGAGCTCCTTTTTGACAGAAACCACAGATCCAGTTTCCACTTGGGTTCTTGCCCTTAAACGTGTAATCTCTAAGTATGCATACTATGCGCTTCATTAGGGTTCCAAACCACTGTAAGGCGTGTCAAAAATAATAATTTAACTGTCACATCCTGCACAGATAGTGTCTCAGGGAAATTGATCTCGTTGCCAGTTCAAGAATGTGAGGTTGGCAACTTTTGTTTCCTTGTTAAAACGTTCATCTATTGGGAAAGTTTATGTACAACTCTTAAGTCATCTGATCCTGAAGAGATTAGGAAAAATTGATTAAACAAAATAAAGCTAAAGAGAGAAACGTTACAAACAGTGGGGTCTCCCCTCCCTGACTCGTGCCCCTGCCGACAAGAGCTAATTCATTTTGGACAAGAAAACTGCAAACAAAATCTCTCTAAATCACCCATCTTTACAGCCTGAGAGGCAGGCAGGGGCTTTGGGGGAAATCGGCAGGGGTGAAGTCAAAGGTGTGTTGGCAGTTTCTTTCTGGACCTGCCCAGGTATCCTTGACCCCAGCGGCCCTGCTGGAGCAGGCACATCCCAGAAGTCCCTGGTTGTAAACCGGGTCCTTTGCACAAAGGTCCTAGCAGGCTGCACCAATCTCTTCCTGCCGCACCCCAAGAAAGTAAATCAATATCTATCAGAGATACTGTCTATACCTTTGGGTTTCTCGAGCTGCCTCATTTTCAAAAGAAAAAAAAAACCCTTTTCAACTTAAAAAAAAATCCCAGTTAAATTGATATTAATTCATGAAGAACATAAACTATTAGTGAATTTATTGACGAAATGCAGTTTTAACAGACCAAGTCGCACCATCCTGCACCTCTCCAACCCCGCCCGTGAGAAAGACAGACTAGCAGAAGACATCCTCTTAGACTGAAAACCCGACGGACAACTCCATACTTGTCCTTATGACAAAAGCACGGGGACTTCCTTCCCCGCTTCTCCTCTTGGGGGCGGCGAGGGCTTACCAAGGCAAAGCAGTGCCAGGACCCAAGCGGCGGGGAAAGTCTCCATCCTTCTCTCGGTGCAGCTCGCAGAGCGCTGGACGGCGGATAGGAGCAAGGCGCCTGTGGCTGAGTAGGAACCGGGCTGATCCAGAGACCAGGGTCAAGCAAGTCGCTGTGACTCCAAGCAGCCAGGCAAGTGAGCTGAACTAGGGCGCCACACAGTGACCTTTATAAGTCTGGGGAGGTGCTTAGGCACGCGAGGACTTACTAGCGGGTTGTCCAGGGTTTCCTAATGCCACCCCCCGGGGGGAGGAGTGGTGGCCAGCGGAGGACTGGCCAGATGTCCTCCTCCCTCTCAGGAACACCTACCTGAGAGGAGGGTTTGAGGAATGAATGTCCTTCTAGTGAGGCTGGGACTACTCCCCAAAGTTTTCCACCCTCCCTATCTTCAGACTCAAGCCCTGAGGAGGTGGGGAGCTTGGACCAGATGGGTTGGTTTGTTCTGTGGGGTCATCTGCCGGGTAGTGGGTGGCTTTAGTTGCTGTGGGTGACTGTCGTAGTCAGGGCTGGTGTTTCCACCGCATACTTTTGAAGAGCTGAGTTGCCAACTCAGGGCTGGAATAACTCCCTGTTTGGGAACATACTTGAAGCCTGTCGGTGGCTCCAAAGCTCTGCCCCTGTTCAACTGCCCGGAAACGCCTTTCACCTTCACACCTTTCACCTTCACACCTGCTTCCCGGCCCCCTCATCTTCCAACGTGATTCAGACATTTATCACTTCGAAGTCTAGTAATTATGAAGAAAGCCCTATTTTGTCTTTCCGTCCTGTCCTATTTGCTATCTACTAGCAATTTTTTTGAGTTAACAACTCCAAACACTCCCTTAATCCAACACCCCTTTATACAACACCTTTTGACTTCCTGGTGCCTTTGGGAGAAGGACTATCTCTAAGGCAAACTGAGTCGGTCCTTACCTGAGCTCTGCGTTTTGTCAGGTAAATCGGCTCACCACATCCAGGCTGGGCAACTCGCCATTTCTGCTGCTTCTCAGCTTCTTCCCACTGCTGATGGAGTCATACTTGGGGAAATGGCTGCCTTTTATGAGGGACCAGGCGAATTAGTCTATTTTTCGTGGTTCTTCTCGAGTCCTGGGATGTTTATGTCCACAGGGATATCGTCTGGTTTGAGTAACCTTTCCCCTAGATTCATAGAATCCAGATCAGATCCTGTGATTCTGGTAAAACGACTTTGTACATTTTGATTTTTATTTGTAAGTCTGGTTTTCATATCTGCACAGACATGGGTTTTTTTTCCCTACTTTTTGTTATATTCCCTAGAGGGTTTAAGAATAGTCAACTTAGCGCACACACAGATTGGGATGGAAAAGGAAATCTGAACGACTTGGGCCACTAAGTTTCGTCATAGTTCAAATTAGAGAATGGACTGTCCTTTAAATTCTTTTTCCTGTTATTCTCTCTCCCTTAAGTCAAGGTCATTGAATGTGCACACATTTTGTGCTTGGAAAGAAATACTGCATTCTTTTAGTGGCGAAGACTTAAACATTTGAATGGAAATCCTTAAATAGCCTGCCGGGTCTTCCTAGCCTGGCTCGTGAGTTAAGGAGAAATAAGACTAGCTAATTATTGGAGAGGATGAGGGATGTGTTAAGCACAGTGCCTAGAAGGGCAGTGCTCCCTGAAAGTACCCACTCCTATCTTCAAGTGCTCACTCGTGGGGGGTGAAGGGGTTAGTAGTTAATCAATATTTGGGACTCCAGAGAAATCCATGAACAATAGACTTGAGATGGGCAAGCTTTCCGTGGTGACTGGAATCTGTTGAAAGCAGGGGATGGTCAGGAGCTTCAAGGTGATTTTTTTAATTGCTGTATCTCTTACAGCAATGACTAGAGCTGAGTAATAGAACAGTGGCAATGGATTGTAATTTTGTGGGTCACCGATAGGAGTCATGCATTTGGTAAACCAGAATTAGAGAAAAGAGACTTGGTTACACATTAGATTGCAGCTGAAAACAAAACAGCTCAAATGCCTGAGGAATAAAAGCAAACTCAGAAGAATGGGTCATCAGCCGGACTCATCAGCTTTCCACGGTGACTCGGTGACTCGCAAGAAATGAAAGAGGAGAGGGGAACTCGCTCACTCTGGTTGCTGCCTTCTGTCATTAGATGCTGGGCTGTACCTTCTGATTAAAACAAAAAGGAAAAGGATGGGGTGGGAAAATAATGGGGTCACACTGTCAGCTCTCAGCGAAGGGCAACTCTGTCCTCATCGGTAGACAAGATGGATTTTCACTCTGTGGCTGTTGCCTGCCATGAGGGGAAAAACCCTCACACATCTCCCGAAATTTTCCACAGCAAGTGCCCTTCAGCTGGCTGGCTGCTAACACGGGTGTGAGGAAATCTTTTCTTCACTGGTACGGTGTTTACTCAATTTCGTAGCCATTCCTTTTCGAGAATGACTCCACCATGACGCATCAGGAAAGATTTGCTGCTGCCTCCGCAAAACAGTATTCAGTATTTTAGAAAATCATCAGGGACGATTTCCATCAATCGCTCACTTTATCCATGGTATAACATCCAATCAATCATATGTCCTCTTAAACACAGAAAACGTATTTGAGTGCATGCTCAACAGTTGGAGGATGAAATAGGTTTATAACTTTTCAACTAGAAAGATGATGCTAAGACAACATCCAGCTCAGCAATTCCCAGTTTGACACATACGTGAAAGTATTTTTAAGAGATTAGTAATCTTAATATACAAATTACATGTACATATTTAATATTGCTTAAATATGATACTGAATTTTTACTGTGCTTAGTAAATGTGTTCAGTTTTTTAAAGAGCCTGAGGCGCTCATTGTGGCATTGTAGCATGTATGTTCAGTATCAAGCCCATAGTTTCATACATGTACTCTCCTCTTCCGCCCTCTCTTATCTCCTTCCTACCCCCTGTAACTCCTCTTCTTTCCTACAAAACTCTTTTTCGCACTCCTGTTTATGTATCTTATTTTATGACCCACTGGGCCTGTGTGACCTTACTCAATGTAATTTTTCCCCATCTCCATCCATTTACCGGCAGATAAAATTCCGTGGTGTACGTACGCCATATTTCCAGGATCTAGTCACCAGTTACTGCACATACAAGCTATTTCCACTTCCCAGCTTGTGGGAGCAAAGCAGCAGTGAACATGAATATGCAGTTATCTCTCTTGTATGATATAGTGTGCATGTGTGTATATGTGTATTTGTGTGTACATGTAGGTGTCAGTGTGTCTTCTGTGTGTGCATGTGTGTAACCATTACATGTGTTTGTGTGTGTGTGTGTGTGTGCATGTAGGTGTCTGTATGTGTCTTATGTTTGTGTGTCTGTGTGTAGCCATTACAAGTGTGTGTATTTGTACACGCATATAGATGTCTGTGTGTATGTGTTTGTGACTGTGTGTAGTCATTACATGTGTGTGTTTGTGTGTGTGTATGTGTGTGCATGCAGGTGTCTGTGTGTGTCTTATGTATATGTGTATGTTTGTGTGTACCTATTACATGTGTGTGCTTGTGTGTGAATGTGTGTGTCTCATGTGTCACTGTGTATGTGTGTGTGTTTGCACGCACAAGCATGCACACATGTGTATAGTATATGTGCCCAGGGCAGCATAGCTGTTTTATGAGTTAGTCTGATTTTCTGACAAGCCTCTAGACCATTTCCACAGAACTGCACTACTGTCTGTCTGCTCCCATTGGCAGTGCATAAAGGTTCCCCTTTACACCCTTTGGTATCCTTTGTCTTCCTAATGATTGCCATCCTGACCGAGATGAAAAAGGATCTTAAAATGGTTTTAATCCACATTTCCCTGCTGCCTAATGATACTGAAAGTTTAAGTGTTCTCTAGCCATTCATATTTATTCTTTTGAAACCTCTTTGTCTGGTCATATAGTCCATTTTCCTACTGAGTTATTTTTTTCTTAATGTTTAATTTTTTTTAGTTAGTTTTATGCTCTGGCCATTAATCCTCAATCCAGGATATAGCTTCCAAAGATCTCCTGACCCCCACCTCCTTGTGGCTACTTCTTCTCTAATTTCTGCTGTACCGAAGCTTCTTGGTTTTATAAAAGTCTGTTTGTTAGTTATTGGTCTTAATTCCAGAGAAAATGTTCTACAAATGGGGTTGGTAGCGGGTAAAATGGGCTCACTGCAAAATTCTACCAGAAATTCAAGTACTATCACCAATATTTCTCAACTATTACCTAAAGTAGCAAAGTAAAGAAGGCTTCAAAACTCTAATGAAGCCAGCATTACACTGTATCAAAGCCAAATAAGGAGAAAAAGGCTAAAAGAAGAAAAAAAGGTAACTTTACACCATGATCTTCCCACTGAATATAGGTATTTATTCAGGAATTTCTCAATAAAATGTTCACAAATCCAGTCCAGAATCTCACTAACAAAATCAATCACCATGATCAAGTTGGCTCAAAAACCAATAAATATAATTTGTCACATAAATGGGCTGAAAGACAAAATTCACATGATCATCTCCATAGTAACAGGAAAAGCCTTTGATAAAGTTTAATGCCCCTTCATGACAAAAGTGATGTAGGAACTAAGAATGGAGGGAAGATTCCTCAACGTAATAAAGGCTGCATATGTCAAAGCTATCACCATGTGCTAAATGGAAAAGAACCCAAAGCATTGCCTCCAAGATCAGGAAGGAGACAAGGAAGGGTGTCCACTCTCTCCACTTGTTGATTGTAGTGCTTGAGGTCTCGGTTCCACAAGAGAAATAGCATGAATGCAAAGATGAATTCAGACGGAATAGAATAGAAGGCCCACACCTAAGTTCATGAGCTGCCAGTTTTTGACAAAGATAACTAAAAATACACATGGGAGAGAGGATGGTATCTTCAACAAGTACTGCTGGGAATCCAGGATATCAACACACATGAGAACGAAATTAGATCACAACCTCATTCTTAGTACAGAATTCAACTCCAAATGGATTGTGAACCTCAGCATAATATCAGATTGTAGAGTCAATTTTAGAATTTGGTTTCTTTTAAAACACAGGAATATTATTAAAATATGTTTGTGTTTTAATCCTAGGTGTGGGGATACGGGACGGCGGCTTTGGATTGTCCACAGAGGCTCATTAAGATTTGTCTGGTGCACTAGAAGGGGAGTGATTTTGCCAAAGGCAGATAGTCTCTGCGTTGTTAGAATTCTGGGGAATTTCTAAAAGGGTATATAAACCCTAGGGCCCTGAGGGCTGTTGGTTGATTGTTTATTGCTGTTGGTTGAGGTTTGTTAAGTAGTTGTGCTCAAAGAGAAAACAAGAAGAAGAAGAAGAAATTAGACATCCTGATGGCAAAGATCAAACTTGCCTCAAGGAACTTGATGCTTCGAATCAGCAGGAAGTAGTCTAACTATACTGTCACCCCTTTTCCGACTCCTGACTTTACTCAGGATCTTTCTATACCCTCTATCCTTTTATCTCTCCTACCTACCCTTAGAGGGTTGGAAGGGTGGAAGAAAAGGGGTGGAGAAGGGTGGAAGATAGGAGAACCCACAAAGTAGCACAAGACAAGCTAGTTAAAAAGATAGTTAAAAGTTGTTAAAGAAAGAAATAGGAAATGTTCTTGGACATGAAGGCACTGGAGAGACTTTCTGAATAGGACTTGGGTAATGCAAAAAAAAAAATCAACAATCAACAAATGTAATCATGAATTTAAGAACTCAATATATAACAGACACATCCCGCTCTTGAAGATGTCAAGAAAATCATCCCATACTAAACATAGTTTCTCAAACAGAAAAACTTTGTAATTCTCCCCCCTGAAATTGGTGCGTGTATGTATATTTGCACATATTTACAGAGGGGCGTTAGTGGGGAACTAGTTCATTTTTAGAGTGAGTATTTAGTGTTCTTAAGGCCCTGGGTCCCACTCCTGAGCACATGAAGAATAGATAACTAAAGTAAGGCACTCAAAAATATACAAAAGTGTTCAACATAAATTACTTAATATTCAAAATATGAGATCCTCCTCTTCCTCCTCCTCGTCTCTCTCCCTCCCCCTCTCTCTCCCCCTCTCTTTCTCTGTTTTTTTATGACATGATCTCTCTATGTAACCCATTTGTCCTATGATTCTTTATGTAGACCATAATGAACTTGAACTCACAGAAATCTGCCTACCTCTACCTCCCAAGCTCTGTGACTAAAGGCATGCCACCACATGCAGTTCAGCTTTAAATTTCTACCAATGATCAGCAGTCAACCATGTTGTTTATGCAAATCTCTCATAGATTTTTTTTTATTCAGCACCTCTTGATTAAATGTCTCCATAATGATGTAAGAGGCACATTCTGAATCCCCCAAACTTAACCCTGTTACAGACAAAATAAAGACCATGTGTCAGGAAAACAAAGAGAAGAGAGCAAGCAATAAACACAACCATGCCATTCTTCATCGAATCAGCCATTATGGCTCGGTAGGGTAGAGGAGAAATGTATCTTTCATGGAAACCAGGTAATGAGTTGATTTTAGAACTCAGAAAGGAAAATTCTTTTCAATATACGTTGAAGTAGAAAATGTAAAAGCAAGAAACTTTTTTAAAGTGACTGAAAGTTAAACTTTATTTTCTCATTGCTTCATCTGGTAACTTAACAAGATTTCCTAACCCATTTACAGTTGTAGATTCTGTTTGAGAGTGTAGTGGATAATGTAGATGGTGGTAAATGAGTGAATTGGTGAAAAAATAATTATCATGGCTTCATTTATCCTTAAAAGTGAAAGTATATATTCATTCTTTAAATTAGACATGTAAAATAGTAAAATTCCAGCATTCATAAGTCACATTTTATAATTCACATGTTCCTATTTGTTCTTTTAAGAACTCCAAGAAATTTTTATTTCCATGTTACAGATAAATAAAAAAAGACTAAGAATGTTTCTAAAACTAGAGTTAATTGGTCATGATTGTAACCCCAGGACTTGAAAAGCAGAGGCAGGAGGACAGCCTTAAGTTTTAGACCAGACTGGTCTAAATAAGGATTTCCTTCCAAGCTAGAACTACATAATAACACTTTATTTCAAAGAACTAGAGATAGGGAATAGGGAGGAGAGGAAGGGAGAGGGGCAGGAGAGGTGAGACAGTGAGGTTTGTTCAAGGTTTTGGCTCATAAACAACAAGGATGACATTCAAGCCAGTGGCCAGGCTACAGCATCGATCATCAGCCTCTAACCTATACCATTTTGTGAACTTGATGCTCAGGGTTTGCTTCTCTTTATGAGGCTGCCCTGTGTTTTCATTGTACTTCACGTTTCTGGAAAAAATCTGGTGTCAGATTAGTTTCAAAGATATGCCTTATCTCTTTGCAGAAAGTTTTCATTAATTTTCTTCCTGATGAACTTTCTATTTTCCTTCCTTTGAAAGAGATGGTATTATTGGTTCCCAATCTCCAAAACATTTGCTAGATCACTTTGCAATGTTCATATGCTTATGAGAAATGTTTCATTTTTAAATCATTCATGTTAAAAGTATGCAGAACCTAGATTTAGATCTCCGTCTCTCTCCCTTTCTTTTGTGTTTGTGGTGTGTGTGTGTGTGTGTGTGTGTGTGTGTGTGTGTGTGTGTGTGTGTGTGTGGTGTGTGTGTGTGTGTGGTGTGTGTGTGTGTGGTGTGTGTGTGTGGTGTGTGTGTGTGTGTGTGTGTGTGTGTGTGTGTGTGTGGTGTGGTGTATGTATGCACATGAGCACAAAAGAGATAAATGAAAACAGAAATGGGATTATTTATTTGGAAAGAGGACCCATTGGAAACAGAAAGGCATGCTAAAGAGAGAGGTGGGGTGGTGGTGCAAATATGAGCAAAGCACAATGATAAACACAATGATATACACATAATAAAAATGCCACAATTATATCTATTATTGTAAATGCAGACTAAAATATTGACTAAAAAAAACCCTTAAAATATCTGGGAAATGCCACCAAGGAGTATTACAAATAAAGAAACAAAATTTTAAAGCTACTAAAGCAAGGTTTGAAAAAAATGTAAGTGACCTTTGAACTTTGAAACTTATTTGCCTCCTAGTACTACACTCGGTGGCTGAAGAGAAGAGACCAGATAATTCCCTATAATAATCCACCCCAGAGGGGAAAAAAAAGCAAATGAATATTCAATCTCTAGGGTGGGGAAAGACTGATATCCAAGCCCATTAAGCGGGAGGAAGGGTTCGGGGAGCAGACAAACAAACACGGCTGAGTTCGAAGTGGTAGCTTCTTTAGCTTGCAGCGAGCTCTGTCCTAAAAGGTTGATAAGCATTTGGGATGTGCAGCTGTGGTACATGCAAGGGTAGTGATGAAGAATTCGGATGCTGCTGTACTCGCTCAAAGGACTCCTGGCCTCATCGCGGACCATGATATTGCTGCCCTTGAAGCAACATGTTACAGTTAAAAATGGGAGTTTTCATAAAGCCATTCCAAGTATATTCCCACACTTTTCTTTCAACAAACATCCCATGTCTCTTGCAGCTATGAACAACTACTCAAATGAACATATTTAGCTTGAGAAAATTTGCTTTTTTTTTCTATTAGTGGGCTTGCATGATCTTTTATGATTGCATGTGGATCTATTTTCATTTACAAGTATTTAATGTTAATGTCCTTCCTGGGTTGGAAAACATCCATGGTAGAGAGTTGGCTATTAACTTTCTTGTCCTTTAGTCTCAGAAAACATCCTTTGACTTCAGAGAACATCTACCAAATAGATCATGCTTCAATAAGATATCATGGTAGAGGGGTTGGGGATTTAGCTCAGTGGTAGAGAGCTTGCCTAACAAGCGCAAGGCCCTGGGTTCGGTCCCCAGCTCCGAAAAAAAGAAAAAAGAAAAAAAAAAAGATATCATGGTAGAGTGTGTCTTGTACTTGGTGTCTCTGGTCCAAAGTGGAAAGTGGAAGGGTAATCTCCATGCTCTCCTACACCATTCTGGTCTGGGTGCTGTGTTAGCAGGGTGGAACCACTTTAAGCATTGAACAAGACTGGGTTGTGCTCAGAAGTACTGAGTGGAATGTCCTAGAGTGGTAGCCCAGGCCTTAGTCCCAGGACATGCAAAAGCAGTCTACCTTGTGTGCAGATGACTCCGGGCTTCTAAAATATAGATTCTCTCCCAGGGTATTTGCTTTCTCGTATTGTCCCTTTGTTTACAGCTTGGGAGGCACGATCTCTTAACAAAATATGGTAGGTATTTAGAAACCAGAAAACAAAACAAACAGACAAACAAAAAACACCCATGATCTTTTGTAGACTAAGAACAGTGTTTTAGTACATAGAACCCAGGCCATATTCATGAGGAGAGTCTCCCTTTGTCTAATGAGGGAAAATACATGCATTTACTGTTAAGGTTTCTATTGCTATAATAAAACCCCATAGCCAAAAGCAACTTGGGATGGAAAGGGTTCATTCCATTTTACAGCTTGTAACTTAGGGCTAGAACAGGGAGGCAGAATCGGGTGCGGAGGTCATGGAGGAGAGGAACACCGCTTACTGACTTGCTCAGCTAGCTTTCTTATAACACCCAGAAACACCAGCCCAAGAATGGCACCACCCACCACTAGGTGGGTCCTCCTACATCAATCACCAGTCAAGAAAATACTCCATGGGCTTGTCCACAAGCCAGTCATTCGAAGTTCCCTCTTCCCAAATGACTCTGGCTTGTGTCATGTTGAAAGGGGACATTTTTTCCAACTGAAGCACTGGTGTTATGCACATTTCTTCTTCTTCTGTGGCATTTAAGTTAAGCATATTTTCATGACACGTGAGCTCCAGTTTGTAGTCTTTCTGCTCACTGACTGTCCTGGTGAACTTTCAATGAAGACCATACCTGAAATACTCCTTTCTCTTGAAACTTTCACTGATGTTCCTTACCACATCAGTCCTTTGACATCCTAAAACTTTGGACTTCTTCTCATGCTTGATACTTTCCTTCTTGAACTGGAAAGTAAGCTCTAGGATAAAGTGACCATTTCTCTTTCAACACTGTGATCTCCATGCTTAACTCGGTAGATGGCATATTCGGGCACTCTCTACTATCTATCTATCTCTTGATACACTGACATGGAACAATTTGTACTTATTGTATGCTATATAATGAAAACAGAACTTCAAGTTATCATTGCAGAGTCACTATTGTCTAACACTTGAAAGATGTTCAGTAATTATCAGCTATTGTTCATATTAACACTGACTTTGAAGCTGTTTTTCTGGGCTGGGAGATAGCTTAGTGGTAGAGCACTTGCTTTGTATATAGAAGGTCCAGAGTTTAAGCTCTGTGAGCCATTTACACAACACTCTGATTTTCTTTAATATTCTTTATTGGTGTCTGGATATTCTGCAGTCTCTAATCGGGTGTCTCTTTACGTAAGAAAACAGTTGGTGCATAGTTGTTGGATGAATTTATGCATTACCAAAGCTGAATTCCAACCTACAAATTAAAGAGACTGAAACTACATTTGGACAAGGATGTCCTATATCTGGTGGTGATCAGACATGAGAACGTTAATAATTGTTGCAGCTGTGATTCCTGATGCCTTAGCCATGAGGTCATTATTTCAATTAGCTCCTGGACTGGTTTTGTTAGACACGGGTGATGCAAATTTAGATCCAATAGAAGAGAAGAGTGTGCCATTAACCAATCCACTTAACGCTACTCCTCAACCTCCATCAGCACTGCCCAGAAATATTTCTCAAAACATGGTGCTACTGAAGACTCCAGAACATTCCGAAGAGTGCTTAGAACAGTGGTCAGAGGTTAGATGAATCCTGAGGAAAACACTGTGCAGCCAGAGATGAGGCAAAATCGACACTGCTTCCATTGGTCATTCAGCAATTAGAAGCTAAGAACATGTGTACGTCACAGAAAAATTAATCACATTTGATGTGCATGAAATAAAAATACGAAACAATACTGAACCCTGAGGTAAACCTGTATGGAGTCAGTAGGTTCCCATCCCCCCTCAACACACTGCTGTCTGGATCCTACAAATTTCTGATAAAATTTGAATTTTCACTTAGTCAAAAATATTTTAAGATTTCATTTAAGCCTTCCTTGAATCACTTGTTACTTGGAAATGTGCTCATTGCGAATTATTTAAGGATCGCCCAGTTATCTTTTTGTTGTTAATTTCAAGATTAATTCTAATGTCCATTTTAAGTACTCAAAAATCATAATAAATTCTGATCACACTCCCCACCTAGAATTTGTTTTGATGAATATTTCATACACATGTCGGCAATTATCAGATATATTCTATAAACATCAATTAGATCACATTGGGTGATATCACTATTCAGGTAATAATTCCTTACTAGTTTTCAAGAGCGAATGCTCAGAAACACACATGGATGGGTTTGTATATTTCCCTGATCTTTACATTTACTGGTTAATAATAAGTGCATGAGGTATTTTTGGTTTTGTTGGGAGCAGTTTGGTGAATGCTGAATTGTGGTGATTTCCCTTGGAAATGGGAATTTAGGCAAAACTATCAGATGGCCGTTGATAAATACAGTTATTTTATTCTAATTTTAACTACTAGTATTCTCTCATCTTAGACACTGTGTGTGTGTGTGTGTGTGTGTGTGTGTGCGTGTGTTTCCCTTTTACCACTTCTTTCATTGTATCCCATAGGTTTTGACAGCTCTTATTTCATTTTTATTTGGTTTAAGGAATTGTTTCATTTCCTTCTTGACTTCTTTAATGATCAACTGCATCATTTTTCCTAGTTTTTCTATCGCTGTGATAAAACAACATGCCAAAAAGGTAACTTGAAGGAGAAAGGGTTTATTTCTGCTTATAGCATATAGCCCTATATATGAAGACAGAACTGAACTCAAAATAAGAATCTGGATGCAGGCACTGCAGCAGAGGCTATGGAGGAATGCTGCTTCCAAACTTGCTCTCTATGGCTTGGTCAGTTTGTTTGCTTATACGATCCAAGACTGCATCATCCACCGTGGGCTGCCAACCCTACATCAATCATTAATTGAGAAAACGTCCCACAGACTTACCTACAGGCCACTCTAATGGAAGCATTTTCTCAATGGAGGTTCCCTCTGCTCATACGAACTGAGGTGGTGTCGAGCTGACAGCAAAACGACTCCACACATTCAGTGGTGTATGTTCAGACTCCGTGAGCACGAGCATGTTCTGCAGTTTCCATTGTGGTTGATTTCTGGTTTTAGACCGTCATGCTCAAATAAATATATAATATTATTTACTTCCCCTGTGTTTGTGGAACCTTGCTTTGTGTTCTATTATATGAACTCTTTTAGAAACAGGTCTAAGAGGTCCTAAGAATGGGCAATCTTCAGTATATAGAGAGAAAGAGAATTGTCTATAGATATTATTAGATAAATATGGTCTACAATGCCTCTTAGTGCCAATGTTTCTGTTTCGTTGTTGGTGAGGTGGACTATCTATTGGTGAGAGCTGAATACTTAAGACATGCACTATCATTATATGGGAGTTAATCTGTCTTTACATCCAGTACTTCTGGTTATATGAAATTGGATAATCCATGTTCCATCTATCTATATTTAGAATTGTTGGTTAATTGTTCTTTTAATGAGAATGTAATGACCTTCTTTACTTCTGACTAATCTTGGCTGGGATACATCTCGTCAGATATTCAAACTACAATATCTATGTGCTTTCTGATTCGATTTGTTTAGAATGCCCATTTTCAACCTTTCACTCTTTCATTGTTAGGTGCATTTCTTAGAGGAAAGAAATAGATTAATCTATTTTTGAAGTATAATCTACTAGTCTGTGTCTTTTGATTGAGAGAATTGAGAATCATGTCATTCAATGCTATGAATGAAAGGTGTGTATTCTTTCCAGTCATTGTGTTGATTTTGTAGAGTTTTGTGTTTTGCTGTTTCTTATTTTTTTTTTTTAAATACCATTCTAGCATGGTGTGAGAATGAGATGAGATGTCCTTTGGAACTAAAGTCTTTCGGAGCTCCCTCCTTTAATGAATTTTCTCTTTAGAAAAACTCATTAAACTTGTGTTGTTCTTTTGACAAGGAACTAAGAAAAATCATGTATTCAAGAACTCTAAAGAGAGCAAAATTAATACCTTTCTCCCAAGCAGAATGAAGCTCCAATGAAATCGTTCCTGTGGACTTTGGTTAAGGAAAGTCACTGTACCCGTGCTGAAGGGGTACACCCCACCATTCTTTTGGGCTCTCCCAAGGCTCCTCGGGAACACCCTGGATATGTCCATCTTCCTCTACAGAGAGAAGCATTTTTCAAGTATTTTCTGTGGTTCTTTGCTTCTCAGTTATGCATTCCTTTAGTCTGTGTTAACATGGAAAAGTTTATCTTTTTCCTTCAACTATTGATAGATAGTTTTGTTGCATATAGGAATCTGGGTTAGCAGTTCACATCTCAGAATACACTATCCTATGCTTTCCTAGCTTCTAGGGTCTCCGCCGAGAAATCAGCTATAAATCTGATGGGTTTACCTTTGTGTGTGCCTTTGTGATTCTATCTTGCAGCTTTCTGCATTTTTCTTCGCTCTCCATATCTAGAATGTTAACTGAAATATGGAATGGAAAGGCTCTTTTCTGGCCTTTGCTTGATGTTCTCAATATGTCTTCTGATTTTAGATAGCCATTTCTTTCCCTAGATCTAGGAATGATAAATGCAGCCAACTATCCCTTCCATGCCCAGGCGTGGGTGGAAGATAATTCCCCAGTGGCTTTCACTAATATTGGCTGGAGACACAACCTGTATTAGCACCAGCTCATGATTGGTCCTGCCTGCTCCCCTACAGAAATCTCACCTGCTTTAGTAGATTGTTCGAGCTACTGTCTCGTAAAGGACTAGAGCACACAACTTATGAATCTACATGTTTTCTTCACTGTAACATAATGGGCTTCTAATCTGCCTTACTTCGAAGTTCCCATCACAATTAATGTCTTGTCTATCCTGAATTCTTGTTAGCTAGTACATAAGGAACACTTTCAGGGAAAAGGCTCTTCCACTGACGAGGAGGAAAGGTGGTACCTCTTTAAGAAATCTGTAACATGCCTCAAAGTTTTCTTTTTATTCATCTTGTGATCTTTAAGAAACATATAAGAAACTAGCCAAAGTTACAAAGTTATCCTAGCTTGTTCATAAAATGACCTGAGGAAAATTTTACTGATTACTATGCTCAATTCTTGTCTGGAAATGTTTACACCAGCCTTCTCTTCTTTTAAACAAGTGATTCTGCTGGGACTCAACATGCTCAAGCATGTGGCTGCCTCTTCACGGTGTCTTCCCTGTGCGAATATGTATACGTTTCTCCAGCCATGGCCCTGTTTTCTCTGTCTGAGGGAAAGATCACTTTACAAATTGAGTTGTGCTCCTGAAAACACCAAGCCTTTCTGCATTCCTTTATCTCCAGCCTGTACTGACTGGCTTCTCTCACCTGTAAGTGAACTCCTGAATGCCTTCATGTTGCGTTTTCCCATCATGCTTTTTTTTTCACACATGTATATTTTTGTTGATGGAGCGTGTATCAGGTAACAGAAGCGCAGGTAAGGGCATGTAAGTGGGAATTTCATATAGATAAAGGGCTGGGCTGTATCTCATATTTGCTGCAACTGTTGGTGTTGGTGCCTTAAAATTCTTGTGGTCCATTTTTGTTGTTTGGTTTGTTGCCTCAGTCATGACATGGCGTCTCTTCCTCAGGGAGCTCCCATGTGCCTCTTCCTTTTTCCTTTAAATAGCTATTGTAGCTACCATCTACTGTTGAACCAGAACTCACTGATGCGATGATGAGGTGTGAAAAAAGAAAGGGCTCTTCAATCTTAAGACTGTATCTTCCAGTGAATTGATTTTCTTAGGTAAGGTGAATTGTAAATGTTTCTTACCTTGCTTTTTCTCTTTCAGATGGAGTGGTCTAGATGACCTGGCACAGATAGAGTGACATAGAGAGGCATAGATCAAATGGCCTAGATTGAGGAGAATGGATGGCAGTCCATTTCAGAAACAAATCATAGCATAAAGGGCTGACGAAGCCTTTTCTAAGGACTTTGCTTAGGGAAAACCTCTGAGTCCATTCCAAAGGGATAGATGACTTTCCACTGTTCTTCCTTAGTTCCTCGTCATAAGAACACCATGGGTTTTCTAAAGATAAAAACCATTAAAAGGTGGGGCCTTTAAGACTTCAGTCCCAAAGAAACTCGCACTCTCATCCTAATCTGCACAGCCTCCAGGGAATTAGCGACATCAATGAAGTGTGTGTTTCAGCAGCTACTGCCTCAGGTGAGTGTATTTCCCCAACTCTCTGAATTCACCGATTTCTCTAGCTTTGAAGGGAGGTGCTATTTGCTTGGTGGCTGAAGTTCTCTGAAGGTTTTTGCTCTAAGGTGGGGAGTGATAACTTCTTCACACTTTACACATCAGGATTGAAAACTGCTGTCCCTCAAGCAGGAAAGATGCTAGTAATGCTCCTCTTTGGAGTCAACCAATCCTGTTCTTAGCAGCATGTTCCAAATAAGATCAAAATTCATGTATTTTCCAATATTTAAAATACTCCATTAAAAATAACAAAACATCCCACCCATAAAGCCAGCAATTATGAAGATGAAACAGAATGATTGATTTGAGATCAATGCCTCTCTGGTCTACACAATAAGTTTCTGCCTAGCCCAGGTTTTATAGTAAGACCTTGACACAAGAAATAAATTCCTTATGAGACTGAATAAACTTGTCACTAAAAACAATAAAATGCTCATTATTCGACCTCCGTGAATGTATTTTCTTTTTGGAGCACACACACATACACACAATATAAAAAATATTACCTGCTTATAGAATTATGAAGAACTGACTTGTGAGGGAGGCGGGACCTTGAGAAGTACCTACGGCTCTATCATGTGTTACTGGAGCAAAGGGCCTATGAAATATTACTATTACGGCTTAAGGATTCAGGAGTGGGGACTGGAGAGCTGACTCAGCAACTAAGAGTGCTTGTTGCTCTTATAGAAGATACAGGCTTGATTCTCAGCTTCTACACGACAACTCACAATCATCTGTAACCCCAGTTTTAGGGAATCTGATGCTCCATGGGCATTAGATATGCACAGTGGTCAAAGATCTATATGTAAGGAAAACACTCATAACAAAATAAAACAAAGTACATATTTAAAAAGAGTTCAAGGGTGAACATGAATTATAACAGAGCTGTGGTCATAGAAATGTCTAGTAAAATATGCTCAGGACTCATTGGATTTTTTTTTACCATATGTAGTTTTTCAAAGGCTCATTAGATTTCATTTATTACTTTGTAGAAATTTAGTGGTTTTTGAGCATACTCACCTGTTTCTTCTCATCTGTGCAGAATTTTCTATCAAGCAGATACAAAGTGGCTTTAGTAAATGCCTGGAGACCTAGCCCAATGCCAAAACATTCCCATTTGAAAGAAAAGCATGGGAACCCCAGATCAGTGTTAGCAGTTACGTTGCTGAGAAGACCAAATGGACTCCAAAAGTGGACATGATTCAGGGACAGCTTCATTCTGCAGCCGGAGCACAGAGTCAAGTCAGCGTGCTTACTGGAGACCATTGTAGATCAGAAAATAGGAAACAGATATGGGAATGGGGTACACTGAGAAGTAAGAGCATCTTCAGCTCTGGGTGGTGTGGTGAGCTGAGATGGGACATGTCAGGAGGCTTCAAGGAGGTTCTCCAGCAGTTGGTAAGAACACGAATTTGTCATAAGGGAGAGATGTCCTCTCATTCTTGAAAATTTTAGATAGAAAAATGGACACATTGCCATGATGAGGAAATGAATTCTCTTCTAAAGTGATTATTTTTGTTGTCACACAAAAATTAAAACTGATTACTTGTGTGGTCTTGAAGATTGTGGGGGTTTCTCCCCATCAACCAACAAATAACTAATTCTGTAGCAAACACCAGCTGGGAACCTCTAATCCAACTTGGTTCAGACATTACCTAGAGATAATGTGAAATTCCACAGGTTGACAACCGAGCCTCTCCCTGTGTTCATCTATCCAAAAGTTCCCTACTCCCAATCCTTTTTGTTTGTCTTTCAATGGGGCCTCCATTACCCAATACCAATAATAGGCTTGGTATAAAACCTTAGCCAGGCCTATCAGCTTCAGCTTTCTGCATGGCCTTTCTGTGTAGTATCTTATCTCCAGGTTATGGGGAAGAGTTGCTTCAAACAGAGAGGGTCTCACTTAGAAGAAAGTGAGTCTGGGTATTTCTCTATAGTCAGCTCCAAGAGAGAAGTGACACAAATTAGAATTTCTCTGATTTTGGGTTCAAGAAATTCTACTTCCTATGGATTTCTTTGAGGAAAAATTATAAGGGAACATGAATAAAAATTCTCTCTCTCTCTCTCTCTCTCTCTCTCTCTCTCTCTCTCTCTCCTACTGTGTGTGTGTGTATGAGAGAGAGACCTAGAGACACAGAGAGAGAGACAGAGATAGAGAGAGACAGAGAGACAGAGACAGAGAGATTCACAACTATAACCCTTGCTTTAAGTGTAGTTTTGTATAAAAACCACACCTTCTCCTTGATGGTTTTATCATTGAACTTTAACTCATTTTAAAATGTTTTATTTATTTTTATGTGAAGATATGTTTTGTCTGCATTTATATATGCCTGGATACCACCATATTTATGGCCACTACCCAAAAGACCCTGAAGTCACTGGATGTACTGGAACTGCAATTAGAAATGTTGCAAGGCAGCATGTGGGTGCCGGGAATCAGTACAGTGCTGTTCACCACTGAGCCATCTCTCCAGTCCCTAGACCTCCATTTGTGAGTCTAAGCTCTCATACTACTGTCTTGGAGTTAAAATATTTGAATCATAGATTAGTCTGCATAGATTAGGAGACCCTGAGGCCAAAGAACCTCATAAAACTCATGAGAATCCATGGTGTACAAAGGGCATCTGAGAAAGGGCTCTCAAGTTCTCTCCAAGATTCCAAATTCGTGTATGACACCCACATACCCTTGTCAACTAAGAAAGGATCCTTGTTCATGACGAAGATTGGAGATAAACAACATGTAGACTAAGCATCCAAGAGGGAGAGCCTCTCACACTACGGCAAAATAAATAAAACACACCAGATAGAAATGTCCTCATTTGTGAGGAGTGTCGCAATATTGTGACGGTCTAAACAATGTTTTCACGTATGCAGTTGTTGGGCTTTTGGTAGTACATTTAATTATAAACACCAATTCGTTAAAACTGGCAGTGGGCAGGATCTCCATCTTCTACGAAAGAGTTATTTAATGGAATGAAGTATTTTTTAAAATGTAAACACTTCTGTCTTTTCGTGGATAATACAGAACACTTTGAGGGATGTTTAATGTTATGAAATACCATTAGGTGCAATATCAGAATAAATTTTGTTTTTAACTATTTATATTGTGCTACTTACCCACACATGAGGGAGAAGAAAGATGATTTAATGACTTCAGTGTCTGTTTATTCATAAGCATGACGGCTCTCTTCATTTGATTGCCTGAGTTGACGTCAGTTGTGTATTATAAACGCTATAAGATAAACTTCATAAGCCAGAGTTTGTTTCAGAAAAAGTTTTAGAAAGTGTAAACATTACAACATTTGTGGACAGCTGCATGCTTGAAGAACTATTTTGTTCAAGGGCACAGCTAAGTTATCAAACAAGATTAAAGTCTCAAGTAAGAGGGAGTGCACACATAACCACAGTTCGGGCAACTAAAAGGTCAGATAATGTAAATTCTGTAGTAGTCTGTAAAAGTCCAGGTACATAAATCACATTTGAGATGAATACAAAAGTAGAATTGCCCACTAAAATGTAGTGGTCAAATTGATTTTATTGGGGTCAGCTTAATAATAGTTAATTCCACCAAAAATTATTTGTACAATAATCATTTCATTTCTGTGGTCACATTTGCTGTGATTCCAGTTACCAGTGGGCAATACTGCGGCACCAAATTACTAAATGGAAAACACCAGAAGGAATTTATATATTTTTAAAAGGATGCCATGGGGAGAGGCAGGATAGACTCTCCCACCATCCCATTCCACACTTCCCATGATGTGAGTTACCCCTTTCCCATGTGCCCATGCGGTTAATGCTTCTCCTCCTAGCCACTGAGCCATTCAGATTGTCAGTGTGATGTCTAAGTTGTCCTTTTGTAGTTATTGAACACTGAACCACAGTATTTCCCTCATACCTCTCAGTCACCTCATCACCGAGACACTGTGTTATCTCATGGCATCCTGAGAAGAAGGGGCAAGGGCATTATAAAAGGCTATTTTGAGAACCGGTTCCACTGTGTAGTCCAGCATCCAGGTTGAGCTTGAACCTTGAATCCTCCTACCTCCAGTGCTTTGGCATGCCAACATACTTAGATATTAGATAACATTATTCTATTGTACTATCAGCTGTTATTTTGAATCCTTATAGTTTTCGGTTGATTACTGTAATTTTACCATAGGTACTCATATACAGGGAAAACACAGTAAGCTTAGATTTTAGTACTTCCTATAGAGTCAAACATGTCCAGGGAATATTGAGATGACAGTAGGGTTATTTTTAACTACTCAACCAGTTTCTATATTACTTTTACTTTCTTTTGCATCCCCACCAGTTTAGATTATTATGTCGAATCTGAGGTTTAAGGGAGGATAATTCACAGTCCCCAAATAAAAACAATATTATCTGAAGCTCAATGAACAGTGATTGGGCTGCGGGCTCTGCTGTTTGCCCCAGTGTTGAAGTAGACCCATCACTTCTGAATGTGTCTCTATTAGAAGATAAAGTGGTGACTCTCAACCTGTGGGTTGTGACCCATTGGAGTTGTCTATTTTCTGAAAACACAGATATTTGCATTGTTTCATAATAGTAAACAATTTAGTTGTGAATTAGGAACAAAAAAATAATTTTATGGTTGGGGGTCCCCACAACATGAACTGTATCAAACGGTAGCAGAATTAGGAAGGTTGAGAACCCCTGCCTTAAAGAAATTCATTTAAAATGAGACCTCTAAGGGTGGTCCTGAATTGAATCTGTATCATAAGAAGATGCTTTTAGACACACAGAAAGACTCCAGAAAGGTGTGGCTGCAGGGAACAAGGAACACAGAGCCACTGACCACAAAGCCACAATGAAAGGGTTCAGAAGCAGGGTCTGCGATGGGACATGAGATGCCAGGAGGGATGGCCCTGCTATGTGGAGTCCTGAGAGGAGACTCTGTGCGTCGATTCAACACAATCTGACACTAACACTGCTCCTCCTACCATGGAAAGATGGCGATGTGGCCAAGTGACTCTGTTGGGTGAGTCTTCATGGAGTGACGTCCTGTCCCACTACCGGGGCAAACTGACACTGTGCTCCAGGAACATGTCACCAGAAAACAAAGGACTGGTAAATCCTACTTCACAAAATGCATCAAATAATCCCAGGGATGGCAGCGCATGCCTTTAATCCCAGCACTCAGGAGGCAGAGGCACTCAGGAGTCTCTGTGAGTAGATCAGCCTGGTCTACAGAGAGAGTCCCAGGAAGCCAGGGATACATAGAGAAACCCTGTCTCAAACAACAGCAACGACAAAACCCCACAAAAGCAACACAAAATGAATCAAATAGACACCCCAAACATTTATATAATGACCAACCTATTAAAAGTACATAATTTATTTTCAGAAGCTTCATTTGGAGAATTGGGTAAAAAACGGTGTATGTTTTGAACAGGAATGAATGTTCCCTAACTCTGTGACCCGTTAGTACAGTTCATGTGCTTAAATGCTTGGCCCACAAGCAGCAGCACTATTGCGAAATGTGGCTTGTTGGAGGAAGTGGGTGGGCAGGCTCTGAGGTTTCATATGCTCAAGTGTGGCACACAGACTCTTTCCTGCTGCCTGTAGATAATGCTGTAGAACTCTCTGCTCCTTTTCCAAGATCCTGCCTGCCTGCATGCTGCCATGGTTGCCACCATGATGATAACGGACTAAACCCCTGAAACTGTAGGCCAGACGTGACTAAATGTTTCCCTTTATGAACGTTGCCATGACCATGGCATCTCTTCACAGAAATAAACCCTAAGACAAATAGCTACCTCAATCATGACAGTTAAGCTCAATATCGAACTTCTAACTTTACCTGTACTTTACGTATACTATAGCGCTACAGATATTAAATGTATGTGTTTATTGGAATGAGAAGATGAATATTGAGTGGAAAAGTAGAAAAAACTTGGAAATAAGGTTATAAAATACATTTTTGCATCATACATTATAAATTGGTACTGAAGAAAAAACGTGTTTTCTTTGTAAACAATAACTAAGATTTTTAGTTTGCTATCTGTGGTGATTTGAATAGGTTTGGCCTCCATAGACACATGTGTTTCAGTGCTCACTCTATAGAGAATGGCATTATTAGGAGGTATGGTCTTGTTGGAGGAAGTGTGTCACTGGAGGGAGGGACTTTGAGGTCTCATAAGCTCAAGTTATGCCCAGGTCGGCACACAATTACTTCTGTTGTCTTCAGATCAAGGTGTAGAACTCTCAGTCTCTTCTCTACCACCATGTTGGTCTGATTGCTACCATGCTTCTCACCGCAACAATGTACTAAACCATTAAAACTGTAAGCTAGTCCCAAATGAAATGCTTTCCTTTATAATAGTCACAATGATCATGGTGGTTTTTCTCTGAGCCTTAAAAACCCAACTAATACACTATCTACAAAAGAAACATTTAAAAGCTAAAATATATGCTATCGTTGTGGATAAAAAAAATCTAAAAAAAACACTTTATTTATAATAACAATATTTAGCTATAAAACATCAGGCTTCTATTTTTGTTCAAAGAGAAATATACACAGATTTGGGAAACATAGGTGTTCATGATGGTTCACTGGGTAGACAGAGAGACTCCTGCTGCCTGGAGACCCGAGTTCGATTCTTGCAATCTATATTAAGGTGGGGGAAGGGGAGAAGGGGGGACATTCCACAAAGTTGTCCTCAGACCTCCACATACACACCATGACATGTGTCCCCCCAACACACACACCATACACACACCATAACAATAGCACAAATTTGTTATTACATATGAAAAACATTGTAGAATATGCATTTGCAACACAAACAATGAGGGAAAAATACCTAAGCATTTAAATTTCCTACATATGAATGGGACTCTGCTGAAATGCCACTTGAAAGAGAAACAGTCTCTCTGAAAATGAATAGGGAGCTCGTAAGATAGAATTCAAATGCTCAATAAATGCATAAAAGCATCCTGTTGTATTCCAACTCACCTCTACTACCTCGTTTTTTTTTTATTTCCTATAACTTCATGTTTCTTTCACTCCTTTATTCGTTTTCTTGTCATTTGGCCCAAAGGGTGTTCTCTAGTGTTTTCCTTACTCTCTTCTTTTAGGAGTGAGATAGACCACTTTTCCTTAAGGCACAGACATTTGCTGAGAAGAGCATGCTTAGCTTCACCCTTAAGTTTTATAATTTATGATCTCTGCTAAGCAAACTTCTCCAGCCCTTTTTTTGAACAAGACCTTTACACACTTGAAACTTTTTCCTGAATTTTGCCTCAGTTTTCTGTGACATCACCTTAACGTGGTGATAACTTTAATGTGTTGCTACAGATTGTGCTTATTTAGTTGTAGTAGTAATAGTAGTAGTAGTAGTAGTAGTAGTAGTAGCAGTAGTAGTAGCAATAGCTATAGTAGTAGTTGTAGTAGTAGCAGCAGAAGCAGCAGAAGTAGTAGTAGCAGTAATAGTAGTAGTAGCAGTAGTAGTAGTAGTAGCAGTAGTAGTAGTAGTAGTAGTAGTAGCAGCAGCAGCAGCAGCAGAAGTAGCAGTAGTAGTAGCAGTAGCAGTAGCAGTAGCAGTAGCAGCAGTACTAATAGTAGCAATAGTAATAGTAGTAGAAGTAGCAGCAGCAGCAATACTAGTAGCAGTAGAAGTAGTAGTAGTAGTAGTAGTAGTAGTAGCAGTAGTAGTAGCAATAGCTATAGTAGTAGTTGTAGTAGTAGCAGCAGAAGCAGCAGAAGTAGTAGTAGCAGTAATAGTAGTAGTAGCAGTAGTAGTAGTAGTAGCAGTAGTAGTAGTAGTAGTAGTAGTAGTAGCAGCAGCAGCAGCAGCAGAAGTAGCAGTAGTAGTAGCAGTAGCAGTAGCAGTAGCAGTAGCAGCAGTACTAATAGTAGCAATAGTAATAGTAGTAGAAGTAGCAGCAGCAGCAATACTAGTAGCAGTAGAAGTAGTAGTAGTAGTAGTAGTAGTAGTAGTAGTAGTAGTAGTAGTAGTATTGATTATTCTATTGATTTTTACTTACCAACAAATGTCTGGGTTTTTTATTCTCCTTCCCACTTAGATGGGATATTTCTCACCCTGTGTCCTTTTGTCACCTACTGAAACATAGTCTTCATTCTTGCTGCAGTTCTTCCAATATGATTTTCCGTGCTAAACTTGCAGTCTTTAAGAAATGAAAAATATAAAACCTACATCTTCTCATTTCGATCTGTTAAGAAGGACAGCCATGCCTTATTGGTCTTAATGGGAGACTTTGTAATGATATAGAAGTCAGTTACCACCAAGTCATTCCTTGAAAAGGTGAAGCATTGATTATACCATGGATCATATAGATAAGATACTCATGCATAAATTACTTTTGCACTGCAGTGGCAGAATGCCTGACAGAAACCGTCTGTGGGAGGAAAGATTTATTTCAGAGGGCTTCAAAGGGTTCTGTAGCAAAGGAGGGAACATTGCAGTAAGAGTTCCTGGTGGTAGAGAGAAAAATGAGGAAGAGGAGTGTGGGGTGGTATTGGGGTGCACACGCCATGATCTGCTTCCTCTAATAGACTTCTCCCATTCATCAGAGTATGTCACTGTGTTACTAATCCACCAAGGGATCTACCCATTGATTAGGTCAGAGAGTCTGTGACCTAATATCCTCTAGAAATTCAGTCATGGACCTACTTAGAGGATATCTTACTAATCCTCTTAAGTGTTCTTAATCCTAGTCACACTGACCATCAGAATTAACCATCACAACTCTACCCGACTAGTTGACACCTAAAACATAATCGTGAAAATCCACTCCTGGCTTCACAAAAGGTCTGTGCCTGTCTCACAGTGCAAGATGCATTTCACCCATTCCCATGGGTCTTCACAGTCTTAATGGTTTCAACACTGTTCAAAAGTCTTCACTAAGAATCAAAGCAAATTTTTAGCTGTAAGCTACCATGAAATGCAAAACAAAATCACACACTTGTGGAATGGGGGTATAGCAAGAACAGATCTTTTAGGTAAAATCCAAACACAGGAGGGTAACAGTCAAACCTGTAGTCAGTGAATTGCATTGAGAATGTTTTGTGTAAGTGCAGAGCCCGTGCTTCTGGGATATGAGGGAAACATGGTGAACCCATGATGTTTAGTTTCATTATGATAGAACTGTGCTCAAGACAAATGGTTGTTCTCACTGAATCAGGACTGTCCAAGTGTAAGCGCTTGCGTTTTGTGCGTCAGAGTTTCCAATCTGTTATCTGAGTAGCTGTTTATGCCTCTGAAAAGATGTTGCTTAAATTATACACAGTAAGTAGAAACAATTTACTAAAGTGAACAGGCTAAAAGGAAAGTATAGACCTTTATGCATGTCCTCATACCAGGATTTGACATCAGCCTTAACTTCCGAACTTTTCTTTTTTGTCTTATAGTAAAAGAAACATTGTTTATTGCGTGTATTCTGGAAAGGACTCTTGTTACATTGGGTTTTGTTTTGTGGTGGCTACCATGAGAGGAACTTCACATGGAGGACACACAGGGGAAACTATGACATATAATTTAGCTTCAATAAGTTTTGTGCTTCTAGCTTGGGAAGCTGGAATATTGCTATTCAATAAGCTAGAACAAACTTATTGAAGTTTGTTATTGAAGAAGACTGAAGCCAAAATTTGATTGTGGTTGGATTTTCAATCAATGTTCTGTCCATGGATTTCAAATAAGATGTTTTAGAAGCAATTTCCTAGGAAACCTAGGGTGCTGAATATTTCAGATTTTCTTTTATATTTTAAAACCATAAATTTACAAAAATGACAGAGGTAGTGCAGTATTGTCCTTGTAATGAGAATGACATCTTTTGTTTTTTATTAAATGTATGGCATCAAATATCTCCAACAGTGTGTTCCAAGAATAACTGTGTGTGTGTAGGGGAGTGTTATTATTGAAAGTGTGGGTTCCCAGTCATACCTAATGGCATTCTGATTTCCTCAGTCCATATTTAAACCTGGGAATCTGAATTTTAATGAAACTTCCCTGCACATAACTCCTCCACCTGATAGATTTCAGAAATCATCCATATAGTGGCAGCTATGTATAGGAACATGGCTGCCAGCACATCACAGGAACTTGTCTTACCCTGGAACATGGCTGCCAGCACATCACAGGAACTTGTCTTAGCCTGGATGACCCCAGGGTTCAAACTCATCTACACGAACACAACTTATCTTAATGGCGAACACGCTCTTTCCAGATACAATTGCAGAGGCAAGTAAAATTCAAACTGTGTTAATCTGAAGATTAAGATTATTAAATAGGATCTATAGATCTTGATTAGAAGAATACCAAGAAATAACTTTTTCTAGGAAAATATTTACATGAAGTTAGCTATATATGCATGAATTGACAGTTTCAGAATCAATAAAGGATTTTTATTTTAAAGTAACTATAGAAATTGCTCATAATTTATTCATGGATTAGACAAGAAACATACAAGACTGAAATTCAAGTAATATGAGTGCTAAGATGTCATTGATAAAAGTAGTCAATAAAAAGTCTTCCAAACTATATGTAAGTTATTAGTAATAAAACATTTACATAGGTGATTTGAACATTCAATCTTAAAAATATATATTTGTTAAATAAACCAACTTTGAAGTTTTTTGTTGTTAAGATAGGCAGTATGTTCGATTTCAATCTTCAGACTTGTTTTTGAAATTCTTTATTGTAATCTTACTATTTTACTAGTACTATTTGTGCAGAAAAATATTTAGCTTTATGTTTGAGAGTTGAGAAACATCTAAACTCCAAACGACAAAGCTGGGTCTATGTGACAAGGCGAGTCTTACGAAACCTCAAAGGAGCAAAAAAATTTATATACTTTCCATATAAGCCTTTGAGTGAATCGTATGGTCTGGGAAGAGATAATTATTACAGTCACAGCTGATGGATCTGCAGTCCAAGGTCACAGCTAGAGCTTCCATGCCTGGTTTGACAAGGCGACATTGCCAGGGTTTGAATTGGAAATCCCCCCAGTAGCATTTCCCACTCTGGTGCTTATGAAGATGTTACTTAGTAGGTGGGCTCTGGGTGGCAAAAGTGGGATGGCCCTTTGGATTGGATGGCTTCTTGCGTTCTTCCGGCCACCCTAAGACGAGTCATAACCACGTGCGCTGGCCACCACTAACGCTGCTATAGGCATAGTCACTCCTGTAGCCATGCCCTCTCCTCCAAGATAGGCCGAAGCTTCTGTGGAACCACGGGTCAAAGTAAACCTTTGCTCTCTTAGGCTGTACTACGGAGTATCTTGTTCTCTCTGCAGCTGGCTCGGTCTCAGGCAGTCTGCTGCAGTCACGTAGCCGCTGTTTCACAAACCTAAGATTTCATTCTGCTAGTTTGGGAACGCAATCTGAGACAGAGATAAAGTGGCCTCTGACAAGGAATGCCACTAAAAATTCCAGGGCTGATTTTCACTTATCTAGTTAGTTGAAACCCCTGACTCTCTTTTAATGGCAATACCTGGTATTGAACATGGTGGGATGTTCTGTTTGCCACCTAAACTTAGGTACGCAAAAAACACAACTAAACCTAAACACGCAACAGAGGTAAATGGAAAATCTAGGCGATCTTCAGAAGGGGTGGCCACTGGGATGCAAATAACAAACAACCATTGTCTTGGCCAAGTTCCATGTATTCTCTTAGCCCCGCAAAGACGAAGCACTGGAGGATGACGCTTGCCGAGCTCTAAGAGGCGTTGATCCGTAACATGCTTTGTTTGCTTACCTACAGGAGGCTACCAACCCCTCAGTAAAATGGGACTGCAGGAGAGTCCGTCTGTCCAGCATGCAGTTCCTGGTTCTGGTGTTTGTATTTGCGTAATTTCAGACTCAAGATGGGACAACTGATGACGCCACCTCTCTTGTCTCCTACAGGCTTCCTTCAGTCTGATGGTACCTTCTTTCTACTGAATGTGTTGTGAACTCTTAACCAACTTCTTGCTACTAAAACAAGCACAAGTTGGGCTAAGTTCCTCGCATTTGAACTGAGAATCAAACCCAGGGTCTTGTGTATGCCAAATACAAGCTTCATTACTAAACCACACTTCCAGACCAGCCTGGGTTAATTTATTGCCAAATGTGTTACAGGAAGTAAAACTTATTTCTTCACCACTTGAACACTTGACTGAACATTAACAGTTTGCTCAAAGCAGAAGGAAAGGGTTGAAGGAGTTGTGAAGAGAGCAGGGACAACCACACCTCCACATTAGCTCAAGGAGTCTGCAATGGAAGGGTGGAAAGCACATTACGTTTGTTAGTTTATTTAAGACAATTCTGTGTGCAAGTTCTTCTACTCATTTATAGCTTGATGGGAATGAACAAGCAATGTGAAAGCAGGAATTTGAATCCACAGTAATATGAGGCCTTGGAACTGTCCTCGAGACTCTTTCCAAAATTTGGGTAGATAAGAAAGTTAATGACAATCTCTCCACATTCCTAAGATCTTACAGGAAAATACTTCAGATGCTTAAAATAATTACAACAAAATCATTGAGCTTGAGAGACAAAGGCTGCCATGATTTTAAATCATGCTTTTGTTTGGATGCCTATTTTGAAACAAGTGTATTTTGGCATAGTGAAACAATGTGTGAATTATTTGCCTTTGGTATTTGATTATGTAGGATTTCATCTGAGATAAACACTATATAGGTACATGGAACTATTGAGCAGAGCTGATGTGAAAACACAATATATACACACACGAGCACAGGTAAACATACGTGTGTTGTGAGCCATACACATTCTTATCTGACATTATAAAATCCCATCCAACTCAATAACTCTGCCTCAATCATGTGAAATTAACTCACAGTCTACAACTCTGCCAACCCTTTCTTCCACAAACAAACTGTAGGTCATTTTAAGATAAGTCTCTTATTTATGGTATCATCTATGTATATCTTGGCTATATCGAATATAGAATACTGTTTGACCATCTTTAGTACTGTCCTTTGCTTGTCTGTTTCTTATGCCGTCAGTAACGTTTTCAGATATTATTCTGAAACCCCAATTTTCCAGTAAATCCTGTGGATGTTTTGTTTCACTTGGTGGTGTGATTATTTTCAGAAACTGTCTTAGTTAGGGTTTTACTGCTCTGAACAGACACCATGACCAAGACAACTCTTATAAGGACTACATTTAATTGGGACTGGCTTACAGGTTCAGAGGTTCAGACCATTATCATCAAGGTGAGAACATGGCAGCATCCAGGCAGGCACGGTGCAGGAGGAGCTGAGAGTTCTACATCTTCATCTGAAGGCTGCTAACAGGATGTTCACTTCCAAGCAGCTAGGATGAAGGTCTTTAAGTCCACACCCACAGTGACACACCTACTCCAACAGGGCCACACCTTCTAATAGTGCCACTCCCTTGGCCTCGCATGTACAAACCATCACAGAAACATATGTCACCTCATCATAAACTTATTATAGTGAGAGTTTAATTACTTATTAGGATGGCACTGCTTGTCTACAGACATCAGCTCTAATTTAATTTCATTCTAAAATGACTCTTTAAGTATAGTCTACCCACTTTAAGAATGAAGCAGCTATCATTTAAAGGGGTGCAATTCTCACTCTAAGTCACAAAGCTAGAAAAGAGTTGGATTTCTGACTAATATTATAGATCCTGCTTCAAACAGCCTTGATCAAGGTTGGCTAAATACAGTGTCTTCAAAAAAGCCAGCGCTCACCTGCCTTGCAAGCAGACAAACTTAGAACACTCCCTTCCATAGCTCAGTAAAAGAAGTCCTTAAATGTTACTTACCTTTGGTAAACTTTAGTTCTTGATCTGACAAGACAGTCATAACAAAGTACCCAGGAATCGCTGAGTATTTCTTCTATAAACAGATGTTATCCTCTTCCAAGTGGCAAAGTTTAAGTTTGAAGAAGTAAAATCAAACAATAACAATCACAACAGAAGATAGCCCCCAGGATCAAAGTAAAGCACGTATAGGGGACAGAGCTAAACGTTAGTCTATTACACTGAAGGGACTTTTTCTGTTAATCAATTTGCCCTAGTGCCCCACAGTACTTTCCTCCTTGCTGTCTCCAGGACAAGATGCTGTATGTAAATTATTTATCACTCTGCCTTATCCTACCAAAGGATACATTGGCATTACCGTCATCATTGAGACTCAGTTAAGGACATAACACAAGTTGGCCATCTCCATCTCTGTCTGTGATACATGGAGGGACGACCAAAGATGCTAATACACTAGCAGGATTTGTGATGTGCCTTGGGATCAGGGGAAGGGAAGATGAGGACCTTCACACTGCTGAGTGACGAGTCCTCACTTGGTCTGGTTTACAGTTAGAAGTCGGTGTCACTCAGAAAGACATGCATGGTATGCATTCATTTATAAGTAGCCACTAGCCATAAAGTACAGATCTACCGTGCTACAGTTCACAGACCCAAAAAAACTAAGTAATAAGGAGGGCCCAAGGGAGGGTGTGTGAATCTCACTCAGAAGCGAAAATAAAATAGACATCAGAGGTGGAGGAAGCGAGGGAGCTGGGTGGGAGAGGAGGCGAGGAGGGGAACGGGGATGGAGATCAGGTATGGGGAGATAGGGCTGGAAGAGAGAACATCCGTGGGGATGGGCATCTCTGGGACTAGCTGGAGACCTGTGATGGAAGAGGCTCCAGGAAGTCCATGGGACTAAACTAGCTGAGACTCCTAGCAGCTGGGGATATGAAGACTGAAGTGGCTCCCTCCTGTAGCCAGTCAGGACTTTCAATAGAAGGAGGGGGACATCAACCCACCCAGGAAACCTTCTACCCAAAGTTTGTCTTGCCTACAAGATGTACAGGGATAAAGACGGACCAGAGATTGATGGGATAGACGACCCCATCCTACGGGAGAGAGCCAACCCTGGACACTATTAATGGTACTCTGCTGTGCTTGCAGATAGGAGCCTAGCATAACTGTCATCTGAGAGGTGTCATCCAGCAGCAGATGGAAACAGATGTAAAAACCCATAGCCAAACATCAGATGGAGCTCGGGGAATATTGTCCAAAACTGGGAGACAAGATTGACGCAGCCTGAGGGGTCAAGGACACCACAAGAAGAACTACAGAGTTAACTGACTTGGGCCCATGGGGGTTCACAGAGACTGTACCACCAACCAAAGGTCATGTGGGACTGGACCTAAGCCCCCTACACATTTGTAGCAAATACGCTGCTTGGTCTTCCTATGAGTCCCCTAACAATTAGAACAGGACTGTCTCTTCCACTGGACTCCCTTTCCCTAGCTGGGACCAAGACTGCCTGGTCTTGCCCCAGTGGGAAAGGATGTGCTTAGTCCTGCTGAGAACTGGTGTCCCAGGGTGAGGAGATACACAAGGGGGTCTTCCCCTTCTCTTCAGGGAAGGGAAGAGGGTATCGGAAGGGGGGATTTATAAGTGTAGGACTGGGCAGAGAGGAGGGAGGCTGAGTATAAAGCAAGTAAATTAATTACTTAATGAAAAACATTAGGCTAATATTATTAAGGGTCACAGTCAAAAGGAGGAGTTAATAAAGAGTTTTCTATCAGTTGCTGGGCAGGCAGGTGGGAGAAGCTAGTGTCAGGCTTTGGACTGGGAGGTGACTTTAGCAGACTAACTCGCTGAGAAGATACACCCAACATGCACCGTAGCAGAAAGCAGCTGGGCATGTGGGCAGGGCAGCATCTGAGTCATCAGATGGCACCTTGCCAGCTCCCAGGTGAGCCTGGCTTCTCCTGCCAAGTACATTCCAGGGCAAGTCTTTGATCTGAGCTCTCCTCTGCCCTGTGAGGTTTGCAGCACAACAGGGCCCTCTACAGGCCTCTTGATAATTAAATTTAGATGAGGAAAGACCTTAACACTAATCCAAACAAGGTGGCAGGTTTAAAGGCTCCTAGGAACCTTGCTTAAGCATCAGAAGCCGCTTGGTGTTGAGGACACAAGCATTCCTAACCACAGCGCTGCAAGACAGTTTCTTGCCTTCTCTTCGCAGAAAAATATCTTGGCTTCTAAATGTGGGCTTGATAAAAAAAAAAAAAAAAAAAAAAAAAAAAGGAAGTCAAAGGAGATAATGTCTGTGGGTGGGGGATATTCCTGATAACCATCAAAGTTTTGTTTTCTTGATAACCAAACCCTGTTTCTTATAACTATTTAATAGAACTTCATATCCAAAGGACCCCGTGAACTTAAACAGCCTCAGGGCTTGCATGAGAAGCCTTGTGGCTGGAGTGACAGCCATCACACGGTTATTTTTCATATCTCAAATTGTTGCCTTAATCTAGTCCATCAAAACTTAGTATTTTTCTCTAAGAGGCAAGTTGGATGAAGGTAGGGGTGAAGGTAATGAAGAGGAAGACAGTTTCTACCGAATTCTACTTAGATGTTTTACTTCTTGACTCCGACCACCAACCACAGTCAAGTGCACCCACTGAAGGTGCCAGATGACTCTTGTCCAACCAGGAATATTCTCAAGTGATTTCTTTATCTCTTCAGTCCTGAGGACAAACCAGGCTTTCTTTCCAGTCTCCACAGTCTGTGAACTCTGCTGTCAGCAGACTTGCCACTCTTGTCCTGACCCCACCCTGAGACTGGTATGCATATCTTAATCTGAAGATGACCGTAGGGAATTTCTGTGGTTGATCCATGACAAAGGCACACACACATATATATATATATATATATATATATATATGAAAAAACTTTCATATATATATATATATGAAAAAGAACTGTTTTTTTATTTGTCGAACACTTGGCTACCTCTCTAGGCTCACCAAGCAGTTAGCTTGCAATCAGAATTTCCCATACTCTGTCAGGAAACATTGTCTAGGCTATGGCATAGAGAAAGAGCTGAATGTTGTGTGTCCTTGAACAAGTCTGCACAATTAAACGTGTGTCTGTCAGGTTAATTAAAGCAGTGCTTTGAAAGCCTTGGAAAGGCTGATAAATGACCATGCTAGCGCACTAGTATGGCCCCTTGATTTGTTAAAGAATTTTATATTGATTCAATACCTTTGCACAAATTTAAAAGACTAGAGATGTCATTCTTTCAAAAAGATTTACAGCATAATTTGTCGTTTTTAATTTTTAGAATTTTGTTGCTGTTGTTTGGTTTTGCTTTATCTTTAAAACAGTCTAGATAAGTAGTAACCCAAAGGGCCTTGAAGATTAGAGATTGTCCCTCTGCCTTCTAAATGCTGGGATTGTAGACTCACCACCAATCCTAGCTTCTCATTAGCAATTCCCTGAGGACCAGTCACAAGGTTAGCTGTGGCTGCTTGCTCTTGATCTTAACTGCATTTCAATCTGCACACATCTGTGCTCCTGTATCTGAGGCATAAAAATGAGAAAGAAAGGCCACGAGGTGTTTAGATAAGACTTGACAGAGCAAGGCCATCCACCTCGTTATCCTGTAATCACATTCCTATCCCTGATGAGCTGTTTCTTCAGAAGCAGCAGGTATGGCCCCCAGTCTTTCCTGTTTAAAGTGAAATAAAACAACAGCACCCACAGTTTTAAAAACATGGATCTTCTCAAGACAGAAACTCGTAGGTCACTAGTTGCTCAGAGCCTCCCGTAGTCACCAATCGATTTGAATAATTAACACAACTATCATCCAGGACTTGAAAAGTATGCTACTGGATAGATCTGTGTCAAAGGTTTGGACAGAAATGTGGACTCACCCAGATCAGCAGTGCCAGACTCTGACCAATTCAATTTCAACACTTCCACTGCATCTGGCAGCTATTCAGATCTGATGTCATCAGTCAATGATGTAAGTCAGAAAGAGCGGTATTTTGCAATAGGGATTCTGGTAACCCTTCCCATATGTGTGGGTGGCAAGCTATCAATATTTATATCACACGGAGATAGCATGTAACATTTTGTAACATAGAGAAGTCAGTTGGTTTGCTCACGAGTCTTCTGCACACCAGAACTGTCCTTGTGTTCAACATCAACAGTTTAAACTGCTGATATTTGTCTTATTTTCATAAGATTGCTTTTAAATTAAACATAATGAAGGAAAATCTTATTGACGTCACCAAAAGGGGCATGTCAAAATTTAAGGGTTAGATCTTTATGGCAGCAGGAAATTCTAAAGGATGGGTTAGTTTATAATTTCATCCCATGAAAGCGTGACTAGAGAAAAAGCTAACTTGGGATACAGTGACAAGCTGTTGTAAATCAGTTTTTGTTTTGTCTTGTTTTGTTTGTAAAGTTACTAGCTTGGTATGGCTAATATTACAGGATTTGCCCCACCCCTATCATAGTCTGAAGAACTACATCGTGAAGTATTCGTGAATATGGCTGACCTAAGGATGTACACTCACGGAACTGAGAGGCACACAGGAGGAGGCGAAGGGGGAATGAAGGAAGGCGAATATCTTGGACTGTCTAGTTTTGTTGCAAACGCCATAAATATATCACCAATGATCCACCTACATGGTTGAAAGCATAGTTCTGAGGCCAAGGTTTTAATGAGTTGTTCTTCTCAGAGTTTTATTGTAAATCTATTTTAGTTTTTCATATGTGCACAGATGTTGCCAGATGTTCCTTCAGCTCCATAGGTGTGTCAGAGATTCTTTTCTGACAAAGCAACTCCCGTTGTTACATCAGGAGATCATTTTACACAATACCCCACAAACAGGCAACTTTCATAAATCCTGGTCTAGGTGTCTGTGTTGTTTTGCTGAGTGTGTTTTATATGGTTAATAAATAACGCTATGTGAGAGAAGAAGATTGAACTGGGATTGTTACTGGGATTTTTTTTGGGGGGGGGTTGTTTTTGTTTTGGTTAACATTTTGATTTGACTATAGGGACGTCAACTCTCTGATGTTCTAATTTCGGGTTATTGTGTCCGAAACATGTAAGCACTTACAGACAGTAAATGTGTGTGACCATTTATGGTGTCTCTTGCCTTTCCTCAGGTAGTTCTTGGTCGATTGGAAGTAGGCCTCCAGTGTTTCTTCCTGGACGCTCTTCAGCTTTTGGACCTCTTTTTGAAATGCTCAGGAAGAGGTAGCTTTCTAGGTGTGGCTACTGGAGTCACTGGGTGGAACCAACACTCCCCACCCCTTGGCATGATGTAACCTTGCCATACAGAAAGTGCTGACGTGCAAAGTAGCGCCATTACACTCCTTCTGGAGGAAACACAAAGACAAGGAAATTCCTTCTCTTCAAAGGAAAGCAGAAGGTTGTATTCTTAAGAGCAGATGAAAAGCTATGTCAATATATGCATGGGTCTTATGACTAACTACTATTGGAACGATATTTAAGTCTGATTTTTCTTTTAATTACCCTCACGATCAAATTGTTCTGCCTATGAGAAAAAGAAATAAGCCCCTGCCTCTCGACTGAATCCAGAAAGGAAAGACAGAAGCTGTTACTACTTTGTAATTTCATTTTGTATTTCCTTTTAAAATAAATTATTACTTTACAAACTGAACATTACAATATATACTAAGGGAAATATCCAGGGGTGTTTGGGGGGGTAGAGATGGGGCAGAGAATAGAAGCATTGAGGATAATCTCACTTGCCATGCAGATATAGGAGGGTTTTTTTTTTCTTCTATTATAGTTCAATTTTAGAACTACATAGGTCTTGTGGAAAATAGAACCAAAGCACAAGGAAAGTAAGAGACTTGCCCGAGACTGGATCATGTAGCCTAAACAATTCCAAAGAGGTATACCGATTCCCAAGTAAGTATTTCTAAGATCGTTTCTTTTTCACTTATGTGCAAATCCGCTATTAACCAGTCAAAAATGGTTACATTTCCCATGCTGTTGTTCCTACATCTAGTTTTCAGTTTCTGCTTTGGGAACAATTGTAGGCTTTTACTCATTTGGTGAATTCTTGGACTTCGGTTCAAGTGATGGATACCAAGTGTGAATCTTCCAATGAAAGGCTGAGATGATGCCCAAAAGCATCTGGGACAGATGAGCCATCACAGGCTCTATAATCCATATAGGAACAGTTGTTTACCCGCTCCGGACTTGCTGTCCAGGTGACTTTCAGTCCTCAGGAATTCACCTGCTTTTTCTAAACTCTACAGATGGAGTTTGCAAACGGTCACAAGCCGGGTATGATTCATGCTTGCCTTGGACACTCCGCTCCTAGGGATTTAGGTTTAACGCATTTTTGGTTCACTGGAGGAGCTGAGCCATTCATTGCTTTCATCTAAAAGTTGATACCAAATCCCCTGAAATCCCATGAGAACAGACGGTTTGTGATGAGGCCCATCAAGACAGGTGCCCATAACGTTGAGTACCGAAGAACCCAGGAGTGCCATTACTTTGACTTGATGTGTGGTCAAGACAATTAAAATAAAAATTCACATCCGAGATGGTCAGAAGCATGGAACAAGTCTTCCTGTGGTGGCAACAACCACCCAATAGCAAACCCCAGGAAGGGTAGGGAACTTGGCTTCTGTTACTGCAGTTCATTCACTGAGCTTCTATGACACCCAAAGATGACCAAAGCTAAGAGCCAGGTGTCAATTACAGCATCGCGACCCCAACCTCCATTATTTTCAAGTCAGTTTGTCACGTTTTTGTATCATCCAAAGATCTCCACGGGAGTCCCTGTTGCTTTTGACAAATGGCTTGATGACTATATCTTATAAGGTCTCACAATGGTCTCCCTCCAGAGCAGATGATGTAGGGTGATTTCACATTTAGACACCTAAAACAGAGAGAACATTGGTTTCCGTAAGAGGGCTGTGTGTTAATCATTATGGATTACACCTACTAGTGTGCTGTTAGAGCGGTTGCCCTTCGTACTCTACCTAGACGCCATTTATCTACTGGCGGGTGCATCACCCAGCAGCAGGAAATAACCCATGCACAGTAGCATCCTGTGCTAGAGAATTACCCAGGGTCATTAGAGTAGCTTGTTAGCAAGTTTCTAAGAGATTGTAAGGCCCTGATCCCTATCCTCACTGTGATCATCATGACCCAGGACTGATTGATATGAAGCGTTAAAGCCAAGATGGACTCCACTTTGGGATGGATTTATGATACCATTCACATCTCAACTCTTCCTGTGGATTCAGGCTGAGACTGCACTGAGTGAGCTGAAGCCACATTTTTTTGCTTAGTAGCTTTGGACTGCATTGTCATCTTTCGTTAGCTCACGACACATTTGTCTGAGCTGTCACACCACTGTCACATGCATAATCATCTACATCTTGGATTCTTCTTCTAGAGAGCGTGACTTTCCATGCCAGCTCATGAATGTGTACAGATATTTCTTCCTCCTCCCATTTCCTCCCCCTTCCTTCTCCTTGCTGCCTTCCTTCTCTCTCTCATTTTTATTCTTCATCTCTTTGACCAACATAAAGCTAATCAAACACATATTCAATCCTTTCTGATAGACATCTATTAAGCAAAACAAGCTTATCTAATTTTGGTCATGGAATTTTAGTTGTTTTTTTTTAATGAGAATGGTGAAAGTTCCATAATATGAATATTATTGTAGAAATATATTCTTAATGTGACTGTTATTAAATTTTTACTTTTCCTAGGTGTATGGATTTAATGAAAAATAACCAGTGTGGGGAAACTAGAAATAATATGATACATACATAACTAATATAAACTTGTCAGTAGATTAAGTTCTTAATATTGGGTTTTTATCAGTAAACAATATTTCTGAAGATAACTTCCCTTGATGACTAAGGAGAAAGTGGCGAATGTTTGGCACATGTTTTCATTCATTTCTTAAAATTATTTTTACTCAATATTTATGCTTTGTTGGACACTAAATGTCTACTCATCAGTAAGATATATTTAATCTCTGCCTTCAAAAGGCCTGCTATCTTTCCCACTTAGAACTTTGACTCAGGTAAACATAGATAAGAAGAAAGGGAACTATAAATCTGCATTATTCTAATTATATTGGTAAGGACTTTTCATCTTTCTTCTTTTCTTTCTTTCTTTCTTTCTTTCTTTGTTTATTTTTTAAGCCCTTGTCTGGGTTCATGAAAAGGCACCAAAAATATTACAGAGGGGCTTCTCAAACACACACATCAACAGTAAGAACTCAATAAATATTTGTCAAGTGAACACACAGAACTAATTTAATGCTTTGTCTTTTTCATACCTTTTTCTTACATAGCAATAGAAGACAGCAAGGAAAGCGCTGATTAGCAATCCGACACCAATCCCAATGGCAATATACTTTTCATAAGAATCCACAGCATATGACGTTAGGGTCAAATGCTCACACCGTTCTCCCGTATAACCAGTAAAGCATCTTCAAAGAGAGAAAAGAACATGCAATGGTAAAGCCTACAGTGACAGAAGAACCAATGAGTGATGTATTTCAAAGAATGGGAAAAGAAACATTTGCTAAGGCACACAGGAATCAGTCCATTAAATATGAAACAGCCTGCACTTTAGCACAGTCAATTTAATAGGCTTCACACGTTCCCTCATTGACAGGAGGAAAAGGTAGAGTGCTTGTCAAGAAACTGAGCAAATCAGTGTAGGGTAAGGGAGGGTCATGGTAGCTTCAGGATGTTATCTTCCAGAATAGATTTTCTTCTTTCGGAAATCTGTCTCATCCTGGAAACCTGTGAAAGTTCAGAGTCACCTTTGCATATTGTTAGAAATGCAGATACTGACTTGATAATTATAGATCTTAAAGTCAGCATTCCAAACAAGTTTCCTGTTCTGTGCATGCTATAGTCTGGGAACTATAGTTTTGAGAAATGTGGGTAAGTAGTTTAGAAAAAAACAGGTCATAATATTCAAATACAATGGCCAGTCACATTCAGGTCAATCGTCATTTCCCCCTCCCCCTGCCATTCCATCATCCTATTCTTTTTAAATTATTTTTGAGATTATAATATAATTACATCATTTCTCCCCACTCCCCTCCAGCCTCCAAGAACTTCCATCTACTTAAGAGGAACAAGGAGTTTTCTGTGAGACTGTGTCTCCTAGAAATGACAGAGGAAACACCCGTGAGGTCTACCCAACATGGCCGCTTGAACATGACTTGAACAAGGACGTCAACAGACAAGCTAATGTGGACCAGGGTTGAGGTAGGACTCATGATTTCTCAACCCTATATGAAGAATTATGGGTAACTAAGGAATGCTGGGAACAGGAGGAGTAGTCTTCCCCAGGGAAGTACAATTCCTATTGGCCAACAAGAACCATTTATAGTGGACAAGACAGAGCAGTTTGCAACTGCTTTACCTTCTCCCATCTCTAAGACTTGCTAAGTTCGGTGCAGTAGTTACCTGCAGATGGCTTTCTTCAGCTCATGGTGGAATGCGCATGCTCCGTTAATGCAGTAACTATTATGGTCTTCCAGACAGGGATGGGAGAACTTCAAAGCTACAGGTTCTTCTATGTAGTCAGCTAGGAAAAGGGGATACATTAATTAACATTTAAATGTGTCCACTTTCATAATACAAGCTCAATACATATGTAAAGAGACCTTTTATTTCAAGAATATTTTAGATGCTTTATCCTTGGAAGTGTTGGGATTTTTTTGGGGGGGGAGGGGTGTCCTATCTAAAAGGTTGGGTTCCTTGTTGCTCCACACATTGTTAATTAGTTATAGGGTGGAGGTGGATTAGGATTGTCCCATTCTTTACAAGCGACACAATAAAGCATAGAGATGAGTTGGTCAAGAGGTGGCAGCATTGGTTCTAGCTTAGGAGGAAGTTTTGAACCATGGTTCCCAATGTAACCAATGTTAATTAGAGCAGACGGCCTCATATCACTTTGCATTTTCCCTGCATATCCCTAGGGAGTAATATGTCACCCCCTAGGGATGTAACTTTGCTCAATAATAAAATAGATGTTTATTTCCTCTTTAGAGGAGAGGATGAAAATCCCCTCTTTCACTCTTCCATGAACTTCCAGGAAATGCTGACTAGAGAGGGAACATTTTCATTGATTAGCTAGAGGGGGGCTGCCAACGCTTGATATAAGAAGTCAGAACCAGTGTGGGCTCAGGTGGCCACAGGTAATGGCAACACTACAACAGACTAAGTGAACATTCTGCTCAGTTAAGAGGTGTTGTGGAGAAGTGGCAAAGCCCTGGGGGATGGGATCCATAGCAGCTTTTTCTTTCTTTCATTTCAACACTGCAAAAATGACCATAGTGTGTAGTTAGTGACCAGAAACCTCCTCACGGGACACCCGTGTCAGGAAAGGGTACTCTGGAAAATCATCTGGGTTTCAGGATGCTACTGGTACTGGCATGCGAGCCGGAACACCTACTCGCACCATCCTTGGTGCTGATGCAATGGGAAAGACTCTTTGGGAAAACCGCATAATTGAATCATTGCCATCTTTAAACTTTTAAGTACAATTGGTGGCATCTTATGGTGTATTAAGTGCATAAATCCACCTCCTTACTATTAGTCATTCCCCACACTATACTACTGTATGTGCATTCTTACAGAGGCTAAGGCAATCCTACTTAAGTGTCTTTATGGGGGGAAAAACAGACTTAAAAACGTTCCTTCTCGTGTGAAAAAATATTAAATCTCTATATACCATCAAGATACCATATCACTTTGCTTAGAGAACACATACCAGAACTTAACATTGACATTCAGATTTGCAGACTGTGATATTTTTAACTTAATTTATCCCTTTAGGAATTTATTTGGAGACATTGAGAATCTCTGCCAGAGCCTGAAAAATACAGAGGTGGATGCTCGCAGCCAACCGTTGGACTGAACACAGGGTCCCCAATGGAGGAATTAGAGAAAGGACTGAAGGAGCTGAAGAGATTTGCAACACCATAGGAAGAACAACAGCATCAACCAACCAGACCCCACTGGAGCTCCCAGGAGCTAAACCACCAACCAAAGAGTACCCATGGATGGACCGCGGGCTCCAGGCACATATGTAGCAGAGGATAGCCTTGTTGGGCATCAGTGGGAGAAGAGGCCCTTGGTCCTGTGAAGGCTTGATGCCCCAGTGTAGGGGAATGCCAGGGCAGGGAGGTGGGAGTGGGTGAGTGGGTAGGGGAGCACCCTCATAGAAGCAGGGGGGAGAGGGAATGGGATGGAGGTTGGCAGATGGGAAACCAGAAAAAGGGATAACATTTGAAATGTAAATAAATAAAATATCCAATAAAAAGAAGAGAATTTTTCATTCAAATTGTACTGAGTTATTCTTAATTTAAAACAAACCGAGTTCACTCAAGCAAATCTAAAGAATTCTCTTGAAAATATGAGAATTTGAAAGAAACCATTTCCAGAGAAAGGGCACCCCAGAGAGACTCATTTTTCCTTGGAGGGGAAGAAGTTAGTTATAACTTCATCAAAGCGTTTATAAGATATAAGATGTATATTTTTAAGTTAAAAAGCAAAACAAGAGGCAATAGCCCACTGTTAGATACTTAGCATGCACAAGGCTCTGTCTGTCCCAGCATTGCAACAAAGCAGGGGAAAATACAAACTTTTTTCCACAAAGAAAGCAAAGGAAAGAAATAGCTCCTCCCTTTCTTCATTGCTGTTGTTATGTAAATCAGAGACTTCATTTACAGCTCAGCAATCGGAGAGAGGAAAAGGGTAAGGGTGGAGGTGCTGGAAACAAGTCTATGACATCAACCATTGAGATGAAACCATGTCCTCAAACTTTCTTATATTTTAGGGTTGTGGGCCCAGCCTTTAATGGCTGAGCCATCTCTCCAGCCTATCTTTAAATTTTCTACACATTCTTTTTTAGCAAAATCAACATCCAAAAGCCAAATGGGCAACACAATTTTTTTAGGCGTTTAAAATTATTGGCAAAATGGGGATCAGTTAGGGATTCCCCTTTTTTCATTTTCAGAAAAGAACCATTTGGCTTCATCTTCTTTTCTTGGCTAGACCCTGAAGACAAAATAAAGAGTTCCTGGGTCCTGGTTTATCATCATCTCTCTATCAGGGGCCATTATGAGTTCTGTGAGAGACATTAGCCATTCAGACTCAGGTCTTGACAGGCAAGGAGCTCTCCAAGTTCATCTCTAGTTCAAATAATTTTGAAAGGTGTGCTACAATGCCATGCCCAGCAGGAGCAAGAAGTCTTTGTGATAAAGCACATTGAGATGGAAATATATGACCACCACCAATGATAACCAAAGCAAGGTTTGATCAGGAAATGCATCATATGCTAAAATGACAAGCCACAAGAAAAGGCCTTCCCAAAGATGAACAAAAGCACTGCTTCTTGTAGCTGTCATTTCTGTGGCTGCTAAGCTTCCTGTCCTAGGTCAAAATACAATGTCTCTCCTCTAGAATGTCAAAGTCATATTCAGTTACACCCAGTATAAAGGGTCATTGGGAGTCAAGCAGAATCCCAACGAACCCCATGGCAGGTCTCACATTTTAGGAGGATAGTGGAAGATAGGCAGCTTTTCTCACCCCTGCCTCATTCACTTCCTTCTTGTATATATTTTTTAAAAAGGCAACCCTTGGCAGACACACCTACCTGTCACTTCAGCTTAACTTCATCTCTCTGAAATAGCTGATTATCTAAAAAGATTTAGTTAAAAATTTTCAACTGTTCTCCGTCCTAATGCAACATTCTGCTGAAAGTTTGAAAGACGTCCCCTGAGCTAGAGTGGGAAGAAGAGGATACCTTCTGTGATGTTAAGTGTCCAGTCGCTCTGCTGCGTCGTCATACTGGGAGGGACGGCCTCGGTTTCTTCACTCAGTGCTGCCTTCATTGCTGTGGTGGGGAGGGGGCGGGAGAAAGTCTTTCACAGGTGAGCTTCCTTTGTGTATTAACAACAGATGGGGGTTGGGGATTTAGCTTCCTTGCCTAGGAAGCGCAAGGCCCTGGGTTCGGTCCCCAGCTCCGGAAAAAAAAAAAAGAACAACAACAACAACAACAAAAAAAAAAAAACAGACCCAAAGGGGCTCTTATCCGGGAGGTTCCCATTTTCTGTTCTGGTTCTAACTCATTGCATTCACTGAAGTCCAGAACCTGACAAGAGCAGTTCCAGACTACTTTTTAGCTGTCCCCTTGACAAGAGTACAGTTATGGAAGACTAGAATACACTCATTCTCGGGAGAAAGTTCATGTATTCACATAACTCATTCAGTCGCCACGCACAGCTTACTGTAGGACAGTAGCTGTTATCAAGTGTGCTTCAATTACATAAAGCAAACGCTTCAGGCAGAGAGAGACAGAGACAGAGACAGAGACAGAGAGATTTTCTATAAAAGCATAATTAACCCACACATCCCTTGTTCTGATCGTTGCCAGGAACAGCTTCGAATCCAGAGAACGAGATCTTCACATTTGGAGGTGGCACAAAGGTAATAAAAAGGAAATTACGCACCTTTGAACAGGAGGCAGACTGCTATGGGAACCCTCAGAGCCATATCCTGCAGCTGCCGAAGTTCTTTCTCTGGTCCTCCTAGACAGAAGGGTGGAGGGTTTTTACTGCGCGCTCTGAGCCTTTCTTCCATTTATATTTCACGAAGCGTCATTTGGCCGTTCTTACCAATCCGAAAACTATGTGCTCCTGGCAGCAGCGCGAAGCCTGCAGGCACTGGCACACTTGTTTAGGATACCTGTGTTATCTAGAGATGTGATCAAGTTCCCTCTTGAAACACTGGTTTCCTGTCACCTGTGGGCATAATCGTCCATGTAAATGTTCTTAAAGCTACAAAGATGAACGCGAATGAGGATAAGTCCCTGCTGCTGTGAACGGAGCCCCAGGTTTCCTAGCAGACTATGAAACATCACAGCCGAGATACCGGCAGACCAGAAGACACGATAATCAGTCTGTTAGGATCTGTGAAAGTCCCTGACGCCACCCCGATTACTTTTCATTATGGCCTCCAAAAAAAATGTACTAAGCATATTTTTAAAATATTTTGTTTCTATGGTTACAAAGAAGAACCAAATCTGTGTAAATAGCATGTTTGTTTCATTTTTATTTTTGTTACTTAGATGGATTTACGATAAAGTTTATTAGGTAAAATTACTTCTTACTATAACGTTAGCCTCTGTGTCGTTCTGGCATTTAATGCTTTATAAAGAAATCGGATGGACTGCTAAGTTCCAGGATCATGTGATTAAATCTGTCCTCATGGTCGGCTGCAGAGAATCAGTATATTAATAATATTGAAACTGTGTATGGTGGTAATAGCCATTATAAACTTTTCATTGAGGTAGCCTCTAGCTTGGCTAAATCTAATGAGCAGCTGGTCCTAATTGCACTCAAACTCAAGGTTTTTTGACTGTTTAGTCAGTAACGATTAAAAGGAGATTACAAAAGCCCAACTGTGTAATTATGCCTGTGCCTTTTTGTTTAAACCATAGGGGTTACTTGTAACTGCCCCAAATAACTTTGAATATATATGAATATCGTTTGCTAAAGTGGCATGCCTTCCTACCTGGAATTTTATTTGCTTATATTTTCTGAACATTGAAAACTTGTTCAGGATGGATTAGCGTGTGAATCATGTCCACCAAGCAAATTAGATTTATCAGAAAGGATCCCTTTCCATATTTAAATAAGAATTTGGCTTCAGGAATTACACAGGCATGAGCTTGTTGCACTCATTACAGCTTGGGCAATCACTTACCACAAGAGTCATCACTTTAAAGCTAAAAGGATATGTACCACTTGGCTTTCTGGTGTCTACACACTGTAGCTCTAGTTTTGTGATCTTAAAGAACTATTTAGTACATCAATTTCTGGGCATTATTTTTCACAAGAAAATAATAGTTGAATTATAAATCAAAAGATTCTCTTAGCCCCTCGTGAAGAATTTAGAACACAACCAACTAAGGATTAAAATGCTATCGCAAGTCTTTTGACGTTTCTGGAAAAAAAAATGTTGGTATCTTATCTATCTATCCATCTATCTATCTATCTATCTATCTATCTATCTATCTATCATCTATTCATCTATCTATCTATTGTCTATCTACCTACCTGTCATCTATTTATCTGTGTGTTTGTATTAGAGAACAGGAGAGAGAGAGAGAGAGAGAGAGAGAGAGAGAGAGAGAGAGAGAGAGAGAGAGAGGATCAAACTGAGAACTTCATCACATATTAAGGAAGTTCTGCTGGTGTCAAATATACCCAATATCTTTATTCTTAAGACTGAGCTATTCATACCCAATGATCAGCGTTGTCATTTAACCACTAACTGGAGGAACTGGGGAGATGGCTCAATTGGCCAAGTGCTTGCCATACAAGTGTGAGGACTCTTGTTTGGATCTCCAACACCCATGCAATAACTGGTAGTGCTGGAACATACCTAAAATCTCAGTGCTGGGAAGGAAGGAGCAGAACCATCCTTGAGGGTAGATGCAGGCCAGTCTACTCGAACTGGTAAGTTCTAGGTTCAGTGAGGTACTAAGTTGGTGTTGATTGGATTTTGTCAACTTGACACAAGCTTAGACATCTCTGGAAAGAGAGAATCTCAGTTTAGAATTACCTCCATCAAATTGTCTTGTGGATATGTTTGTGGAACATTTTCTTGATTGATGATTGACATGGAAGGGCTCTGCTTACTGTGGATGGTGCCACCCTTGGCCAAATGGTTCTGGATTGTATTTTTAAAAAGCAAGTTGAGCAAGCCAATAACCAGTATTCTTCCACGGAGTTTCTGACTCAGGGTTACTGCCTCAAGTTTCTGCCTTGATTTCTTGATTTCCCTCAGTAACAGGCTGTAACCTGTGACATGTAAGCAAATAAACTCTCCTCCCTCCCCAGGTTGTGTTTGATCGTGGTGTTGATCACAAGATAGACCCAACTAGGCAATAAATAAATAGATAAACAAACAAACAAACTTTAGATAACACAGATGAATGGACATTCAAAAGGTTTAAATCTGGGTGAGATTGTAGCTGAGTGGTTGAGAGAATAGTTACAGGAGCGAGGGCTCATATTTAATCCCTAGTATAGAAGTAAAAGAAATGAGTAGAGAAAAGGGGAGGGAAGGAGGAAGGGAGGAGAGAAGAAAGACTCAAGTCACAAAACAAAGAACATGCATTAGATAGGACTTGAGTCTCATTTTCAAATCCTTCATTAGATGCCATCCCTACCTGGAAAGCTGTGTCCTATGGCACAAGTTTCTGTAGTGATTACTGAGGAAGTCCCTTAACCCCAAAACTCAAATTTTAAATACATTTTCTTTTATTATTAAAAAAATACTAAATATTAGAGTAACCAAAGTTTTCACTCCTATCAGAGAGTAGAGATGGATGAGCAGCTCTCTGAAGAGTTAGGCCACATCCAGCCCTCCGCCATATTGGCTGCATCCTTGGCGCCCATTGACCCATTGATGGTGCTAAACCATTGTACCTGATGCTTTTCCTCTGAGGTCTGTTCTGATGGATCCTATTTCACTTGTCATATGAGAGCCACTAAAATCCTCTCACCAAAATGTCCCCTTTTTCAATTTTAAGGAGTAGAGACGATGCACACTGTAAGACAGAGTCCCCGGCACCTTCATTTATTGCTAATACGCATGGAGGCAAATTAGAGTTAAGAAAAGGGGGCAGTCCATGATCACCTTTTCCTCGTGCCACACTTCCTTTAAGATGCATCCATCTCTCTCTGGTCATAAGCACCTCTAGACATTTATTCTGCTCTTCACGTTTCGGCACTTTTAGTTCTTGGGTTTTGTTGGTCTTTCACTAGATGAGGACTTATGGCTAGTTGTTGGCAGGAAGCATTTATGAGGATTATTTACCCCGCTACATTTATCCTGTAATTCTTTGGAATTCGTTGGCATTTCTGCCACCATGACACTGGGCTGCACAGAACACTCCAGAAGCAAATCTACAGAGCACGCGTGTTTTCTGACCTCCAAAAAACGGGAACGTACATGGGTAACGTGGTAGACGGAACAACTCCCTTGATGGTTAACGCAAAGGGCTGTGGCACTGAGAAGTGGAACTCAACTTTTCATGGCAAAGCTTCATTTGGAATGAATCTTAAAAAGTAGGGTTTTTACAGGTAGTGATGAAAACGTTGTAAGTGAAGGCCATCATGGGGAAGCACTGTAAAGTGGTGAGTAGACTCCAAGGGACATCCTCACTATGGGCCTTATTTAAATTCAGAAAGGAAGTTATGACCTATGCCCTTGACTGAGCATTTGCTGTAACTAGGATTTTCCTCACCTACCCTAGAGAGGGTTAAACAAGAGAAAAGACAAAAAAGAGGTCTTTAGCACACCATAGCCTCTCCATTAAGGAGAATCTGCAAGTATTGAATGGGGCGGAGGGATACAAGGTGGATAGTGACTTCCAAGTCTGGGAATTTATTTGTTGGTTACGTGCAGTTAGAGCTTGTATTTCCCCCATCGGTCATGAAGATCCACCCCTTTCCAGGATTTGTGTTACTTCATGACTGTCACTTGTGTATTATGTCATTGCCTCACACTCAATGTGTCTTAAATTGAACTGATTATCTCTTCTCTTAAGTCAACTTCCTTTATAACTTCCTTATGCCAAAGTGGGATGGTGTCTTCTGGCTGTCTGCATTCCTATTCACTTGTTAAACACCGTCTACATTCTTGCTTCTCTGTTTCTTCCGACTCTTAACACTGCTCTCATTTCATCTAGCTGCATTGTTTTTTATTCCACTTATAGTTCCTTGTGGCACAGCACAATTTCCATCAATTCCTTAAGGTTCAGACAGTGTAGGGAGAAAAGTGTATCTACACACCTCTCCTCCAGGCCATCAGATAGCCACACTTTGCAGACTCCAAATACCCGTAAATGATGTCATACCATTCAGCTGATTTTGTCTCTTAGGTATGAGAAAAGGCTCCAGCCTTTACCACACACTTACCTATACCCATCCGAACCCTCTTTTTAACACAACCTGGACCTCAGCTCAATTCAGCTCAGTTTTGAAAGAGTATCTTACAAGCTCAGCTCATGGGCACATCAACCCACACCTTGTATATTCATAATGTAACTCTTGTCCCCACGCCCTGATGTTAAAGTCTCTGGCCTGCTGTTATCAAGAAAATTGACAAGTCATGTCAGTAAGAACTTGCCTCTTCTTGATATCTAAATAGCCTCATCCATTGATTTTCCTATCTTGGTAACTTGGCCATAAATACCCATGAACCTTTGCTTTTGGTAGTTATGGGGTCAATCTCTTTCTTTGACTGTTGACCCCACTGCACTTGTTTTGGCAAAACTCTTCCTTTTCGATGTAAATAAGCATAAGAATTTTTCTTTTTTCTTTTCCTTTTGTTTAGTCTCCAGGAAGACTAACCCCTAAATACATAATATACCAAAATAATTCCTTTTATCCTGCTGGGATTACTATAGTCCCCACATTTTTAATATTCAGGCATTTCTGGACATTTTTCGAGATCCAAGCTCCTTTAAAATTTATTTAACCCATGTCCTTTCTTATGTGCTTGCATGCAAACTGAATTTACAGCTCTGTTAGGAGTACTCAACTGGCTATTCTAACTCACTTTAGAAAGCATTCAACTATCTTTTCTTTCATATTTGAAAAAGTTGATACATTTCCCCCAGCACATAGTAAATGAATAGCTAACAGATACAGTGAGATGGCTCAAAGAGCAAAGGTGATCACTGCCAAGCCTGATTTTTCTATCTCTCTATCTCTCATACCCCAACACACATACACATACATACATATTCTCTCTCTCTTTCTCTCTCTCTCTCTCTCTCTCTCTCTCTCTTAGGAAAAACAAACAAAAGAAACGGTAACAAAAATGTGAACCAACATATTTCAAGCTATCATAATAAAAGAATAGAGCTATAGTTCTTCTTCAAAATGCTTTTATTGGACAGTTATTAATTTATTGGACAGGATATTAATGATAGACAGCTAGTCTATCTCCACACAAGGAGGACAATGATAAAGACATGCATTGAACAAGGATCATTATTAGTACATAAACATACTGGGATTTGGGCGTGAAATCACAGTACCAATTACATGGCTCTAGTCATTAAATAACCTTCAAGTAATAGTCACACACAGTTCCCAATTTGAATTGTGTTAGAAACACAGTGTCTGTGTTAGGAACTAAATACTAGCCTAGGAAAGAGAAGATGTGTGTGCACAAAAACTAGCTATTTGTAATATCCAACAAAATCTTAGCATTACGATTCTATCAGATATCTGTCCCCGTGAACAAACATATCGCTAACAGTTATTTAATGACAGGTTCACTCAAGATACATCAGCATTGTATTTGGTTGATGTTTGTGGGGAAACACTTTAGTTTGCCTTTGTCCATTCATTTGGTTGGCGAGTTTGTTCCTATCACCAGTGAACTGAACTGAACGGTGTGGAAACCTAACACCCGTGGCCTTTACTACACAATGTGATCAATCACTCTCAGTTTTTCACGTGTCGTTGCAGCCTTTGCTTTCTGGAATAGCTTCCAGTTCTTAAACCTCCCAGAGGACTGCCTTGCAGAATGCTCTTCTCCATAGACAACCTAGAAAATAGACTGTATAGAAAAATCATGGTTATACCAAAACTTAAGTTACAGCTTACATGGCACCATTTAGCTGGCAAACATACAGTTTTGAAAACATACAGTGTGTAGGCTATGTCAAAAATATATTTATTAAATATGAACTCTTCATTTGTTTTAACATTATGAACAAACATCCATAAAATAAAGAATTGCCACCACAATCGTCATTGGAATTGTTTTGATTTTCTTTTCTTAAGACTCAAATCTATCAGCAAGAAATGCATAAAGTCATGTAAATAATCAGTTCCAGAATGATTCCACTCATGAAAAAATAAATACATGTAGAAATAAATAGCTTTGTAGTAAAATAGAAAGGATTTCTCCTGTTGTCAAATAAATAGGCAGCAGTACTCCTTCTGTGTGCTCTCCCCTGCGATCTAGTAGGTGATATTCTTGGCAGCCAGAAGTGTGTTCTTCAGAAGCATGGCCACAGTCATGGGTCCCACACCTCCTGGGACTGGAGTGATAAAGCTGGCCTTCTTCTTAACAGCTGAGAAGACAGAACAGTTAGTTCTTCATTTAAAATGTATCTAAGAATATCAATGTCTCAGCACACTGCATAATTTCCCCATTATACAGATAATGTTACCAACCTTCAAAGATTTATAAGATAAAGTAGGCCACGATGAAAATAGACAGAGAGAGAGAGAGAGAGAGAGAGAGAGAGAGAGAGAGAAAGAGACAGACAGACAGACAGACAGACAGACAGACATTGTTCTATGATACCTAAGGTGAAGGCACAAAAGGATCTACTCAAGCTCTTTCAGGCTCAGTTATCTTCAGCTTTCTAAGAGCAAAAGCAATAAACTGTGCTCACTGTGATAATTTGTCATTCTTGTAATAACATTAGAAAAAAAAACAGACTTCTAGAAAGGAAACTGATATAACATTACTCGCGTAACTACAGGCAGTCATGACCCTTGAAGTAGGAGAACATTAACCTGTGTAGCTTATGTGTCAGGAGTTACAGGGAAGGACATTTCAAGGTTGTCTCCAGTCTAGGCATCAGGGGCTGCTAGGTTTGCTCACAGATATGAGAGAGAGAGAGAGTGGTAAGGAGAGGGAGGGAAGGGTAGAAACAGAAACAGAAACAGAGAGAGCTGTAGAGAGGGAGAGAGGAGGAAGAAGGCATTCTGAGAACTGTTAGGCATGGCAGCCTTCTGTAACTAGCCTCCAGAGAGTAAGCCTCTGAAACTGCAGGAGGATGTGGCCTTAGGGAGAAGGAGACAGCTAGAGGATCTGTGACCTAACAAATGCCATTGAACTAATTCAAAAGGAGATTAAGTCGGTCACACCAGGAAAGCATGATACAGCCACTGTCCCTCCTCTGCTCTTTGACAGAGGCACTGACAACTAGGTTGGGAAAATTCTATATTTTCATAATTGCAGTCCATCCCTGTACAGTTGTATTTCATAGAAAAGGATGGAAAAGTCCCAAGTAGGTGATGGGTCAGCAAGGAATAGTAGGAAGTTCCTAAAAGAATCACAGTGGAAACAACCACAGCTTATCAATTTTCCTTCTTTTTTATACTCTGAGCACTCACAGAATAAGTTGCACATTACTTAAGTCACACAGCTGCTTAACAAGCATCATGGGCAATTTTCTTCCTTGGGAGTCAGATCTCATAAACCAATGGTCTGCCTGGGTCTCATGATCTTCTTGCTGACTGGCAGTTTTTTGTTGTTTTTTGTTTTTGTTTTTGTTTTTTTACTACATTCTCAGAATTGTATTCATGCTCTGAAAGTAAGAACTGGGCAGAGGGATAGAAAAGGGAATAGACTGTTGCACGAAATGCCTGTCTGACAGTTTAGCTCAGAATCTGCATTTTTGCACAGGTTATGAAAAGCACACACACACACACACACACACACACACACAGACACTCACACACACACACACACACGCATACACATGTGCAGTGTCCTGCCTATTGTTTTCCACGGGAATCTTCATCTGTCTTCAGTTTGGGCTTGTCTGAATGTTAACAGGCGTTTATTAGCATCAGTAGACCTCTCTGTGGCCGAGAGATTCAGCACTGCTACACACACAATTGAGCATTCCAAGTTCTCTTGTCGATTTTTTTTTTTTTTTTATGTTTGAGGTAAAGTGAACAAATGTGGAGATAAGGTCTGTACACAGTAATAGGGGGAGGCAATAGTGAATTGATTTTAAAACACTTATGAGGTTTCTCTGTCATTTTCTGTTTCATACCCCCGAGTGACTGTGTCTGATAAGAAACCAGTCTATATGTTGTTGGAAAGTGTTAATGTAGTTTATGGTTTATTTATATGAGGAACAGGATACGAAAGTATGTCTTTCAGGAAAAAGCTGTCAATGGGTAAGAAAAAAGTGCTCACTTGGGGAGGGAGGTAGCACCTATGGTGCCAGGATGTGGAAGACTGAGATAGGAGAGAGACCTGCAGCCAGAAGTTCAAAGCCAGCCTAGACAATATAATAAAACATTGTTTCATAAATAATAAGTAAGTAAGTAAATAAAGAATATTCTTAATAATGGTTGTGCAGAACTATCTTCAGGCTATGGTAAGCTTTATGTTTGTGAAGTACCACAGATGGTTTGGGATGAAATTAGTCATAAGAGAAGATACAAGTTCAGTTCATGCTTGTACTCTGACTCGCATCTTCCTCATCATGTCTCTAAGAGAGAAAGTTATAGAGCATGGAATCACCAGAACACCCTCTCTTAGGCTGTTTCCCTAAGGCAGGCAGGCTTTGCACCTGTTTATAAGGGAGATGCTTTCAAGAGGTGAGTGTGTGTGTGTGAGTGTGTGTGTGTGTGTGTGTGTGTGTGTGTGTGTGTAAGTGTTGAGCTTGTGTGTGGGTGTTGAGTGTCTGTGAATGTATGTATGTGTGTAAGTATGTGTGTGAGAGTGTTGAATATGTGTATGTGCATATGACTATGTGTGCTTGAATGTGTATGAGAGTAAGTATGCATGTGTGTATGTATGTATGTGTGTGAGTGTGTGTATGTATATGTGAGTTGTGTTTGTGTGTAAGTATGTGTGTGAGAGAGTGTTGAATATGTGTATGTGCATATGACTATGTGTGCTTGTATGTGTATGAGAGTAGGTATGCACGTGTGTATGTATGTATGTGAGTATGTGTATGTGCGTGTATTGTATGTGTGTGAGTGGGTATGCATGTGTGTGAGTAGGTATGCATGTGTGCATGTGTGTATGTATGTATGTGTGTGAGTGTGTGTATGTATATGTGAGTTGTGTTTGTGTGTAAGTATGTGTGTGAGAGAGTGTTGAATATGTGTATGTGCATATGACTATGTGTGCTTGTATGTGTATGAGAGTAGGTATGCACGTGTGTATGTATGTATGTGAGTATGTGTATGTGCGTGTATTGTATGTGTGTGAGTGGGTATGCATGTGTGTGAGTAGGTATGCATGTGTGCATGTGTGTATGTATGTGTGTGAGTGTGCATATGTATATGTGAGTTGTGTTTGTGAGTGTGTGTGAGCATATTGTATGTGTGTGTATATGAGTTGTGTGTGAGTGTGTGTGAGCATATTGTATGTGTGTGTGTATATATGAGTTGTGTGTGAGTGTCTGTGAGCATATTGTATGTGTGTGAGTCTGTATATATGTATTTTGGAGGCTTCTCTACACAGAGAAACACAGGAGAATCATGAGGCAATGATTCCATTCAGGGATGACCTCCCATGACTCTACACATAGGATAATATGTGTAAGCATGTTTAGGAAAAATACCAAAAGTCTTTACTGAATTGTAACAGGCACGGGAGATATCAGTAATTGCATGATTCACTAAAGGACATGCTGAAAAATTATAGACAATAATAGATTCAATTCCATAAAATCATCAGAATTGTAGAGTTACTGAAACTGACAATTAAGGCAAATAAACACCTGTCCAGTTCTACTGTCTGTGTGGCGTGTGCCCTGGGACGAGACGTGCATGGAAATAACAATTATGTTTAAAGCAAACTATTGAAAATAAGGATATCTTCAGAAAAACCAATAATTATCACAACATTTCATTTGAATGGCCGCTCTACAAAACTTTAGTTGCTGCAAAGTAACTTCTGGAGATTTCTCTGAATTTAGAACATGAGTTAGACCACAAGAGACGGTGCCTCGTGCACATTATCTGAGCATTTGTCCTTCCTCCTCAGTCTAACACAAATGTCACTAGAGTTGGTTAACACCCCGGGCTGAGTTCACTGTTTACTCGCTGGCCCATGAAATTTACAGGATAGTTTTTCTGGGTAATGTCCTGAGTGTATTCGGATAACCCATCAAAGGAAGTCAAACTATGGGTTTCCTTCAACCACTCTCCGGATTCCAGTGTGAACCACTTGGTGTGAGAATCTGAAGTCTGAGATGACTGAATTGGAGAAAGAGCAGAGTTTCCCATATGGGCAAGGCGTTGGAAGTTTAAAGCTTGATCAAGATTATGATTCATTGTTTTGGAATTGTATGGCAATTCCTGTTGCTAAGCAAACCCTGATGGGCAGACACTTTTGAAACCTCTACAGTGTCACAGTTGATAAGTCTCATTCGCCAAGGCAAGTCTCACCATCATGTTTAAACTCTAAAATATGGGATAATAATAAAAACAGTCATTTTGAGAAAAGGGTGTGCATGCACACAGGACATACATGACTACTTTTCGTACAAAAATCCCATCTGCCATTCCAGCCACACTATCTCTAAAGCAGATCTTACCATCCCAGTTACACATCATTGTGGAATTGTCCCTAGTACCAGAACAAAATAAAAAGTGTTCTTTATGGCAACCTGGATCTATTATCCCCTGGGCCTATTCCCATACTTGGTCATTAGTGTCCCTACACATGTTACAAACTGGCCCAGATAGATTCACAGAAGCCATCCCTTGTGTAAGACATAGTTACTAACCCTTGAAACCCACAGCCTTATTATAGAGATACTTATTTTGAAAATGCAATTACTCAAGCAATAATTGAGTGATGGCTGTGATGTGTGCTGCAGTGAGGTGTCTGTGGCATTGTGAATGTGTATGGAGGACCTACCTCAGCCTGAGGGTGGTGTGGAGATGTAGGCAGGCCAGAGGTCCCAGGGAAGGAACATAGAGATGAGCCAATGTACTTGGTAAGGGGGCTGTGTTTGCAATCAGGGGGAAAGGAACTTCTCTTGAGTGGAAAGTGACTTGAATCTTGGAAATGCCACAGGAAGGCTGGTATAGGCCCTATAGGTAAAGGGAGTTATAGGAGAGGAGGTGAAACAGTAGGTGGTTTGTAGAGCACTGAACATATAATAAACCTGAAGTCAATGGTTAACTTAGTTCTGAGGGGAAGAATGAAGGCAGGCTTTGTCATCATTTCCAACATCCTTCCTTGAAGAGAAGTGTGTTTTACTACCCAAGTAAGGACAATAGGTATGGAGCAAAGGTTACTTCATGTTTAAAGGGAGGTGGTGACGGCGGTGATGAAAGACACTAGGTGTTCAGTCTGTGCATGTGCCTCTGAAAAATGCAAGGTGACATGTGGTCACAGGGTGTGGAAAGATGACTCACGCGGGACACGACTAGAGATGTAAGGAATGTTAAAAGGCTCTTTAACAACGTAGCAAAAGAAAAAGGACATGATCGTTAACCTTCTGGCAGTAGCTTCCATGCTTTCACGAGAGGGTGTCTCCAGCCTGTGTTTTCTGTGTCATTACTTCCTCAGGAAACTTTATGGTCCTGGTTCCCAGGGCTGGCACTTAAGAATTGACATTATCGTCGGAAATCATGTCATCTGGAACATTCTCCAGTTCCTCAGCAGGAAGCGAATTTTAAACTTCAGTGCCACTGTGTATTTCTCTAGGGTCCTTCAGCAAGAGGATGGATGGATTTGAACAGAATCGACTGTGCTAATATTTAATGAAAACTATGTTCTGTATTCCAGAAAGGAAAAAAAATGTATTTGTGTTCTAACAATCCATGTCTGGGTGAAGCAACAGAAGCTGATGTCTCTCTGGTGCTGTTTGTCTTTCTAGTTTGTCTGTTGGTCATCTTTAAGGAATCACTCTGTTAGATTTCTAACGGGGCAACAGCAAACTTTGAAAAGCATCTTCACTTTGAGATCAGTGACATAAAGGAGGTCCCACTTCCCTCGTGAGAATTTCGGCCTCCAAGTATACATACATAATTGTCTAAATTAAATGGTTGGAGGAGTTTCCCATGCTTCTAGATGCAAACTACTTAGGCACGGCCTCTCAAACATATCCACTATAATGAAAGGGAGACAAGCTTTAGGAAAATGAAGGACAGGAATAACAACCAGAAAAACCTGAATGGCGTAGGACTGGAGAAATGGTATGACTCAGGAGGTAAGACGAAAACACTCCACTTTCTCGTACAGGGGTTATAGAGTGATGCTTAGGTGCACGTTGAGCCGGAGAGCAAAGGGCTCTTTAGCATGTGGTCCATCATTGAGCTTTCCATGGCAACAGGATCAGGCATGGCCAAGGTAATGTACCAAGCTTATCTGGGGTGCTGATCCTCTTTTGAAAATTACATTTTATTTATTGATCAATTGATTTACTCTGTGCATGTGTCTTCCTCTCTCTCTCTCTCTCTCTCTCTCTCTCTCTCTCTCTCTTTCTCTCTCTCTCTCTCTCTCTCTCTCTGTGTCTGTCTCTGTCTCTGTCTCTTTCCTTTATCCCTCTTTATATTAAATCAAATCTTTATATACCTGGCTAGCCACTTCATAGATGTGAATGCCTAAAACAATGTCAGCCACACCACGTAGAGAACACTGAATGGAGTCAGATAGTAACCCAGTTGCCTGGATAAATCAAAAGTTACTATCTGTGAACTCGTCACAAGTGAACATCTTCGCTGTCCAGGGATGACGTCAGACGTCATTGCACTTTCATTCTGGCTGGCAAGTTTTTAAAATACTGCTATTACATTTCTATTGACAGCTTGGAACCTGATTAACACTATCTCCCTTTCACAGTGTCTTTTAACCAACAACACAATAATCTTGTGCTGTTTTTTTTTCCCCATCCTTTCTCCTGCCTTCTCGCACGCTCCCCCTTTCCTTCAGGCACTGAACATAGACGGCCATCGGTGGTGAACTGAGAAACTATCCACAATGTTGGAGAATCTTCCATATCCCTTGGCAGGGCCTTGATCTCAGTAGTTTACCATAATCAACCCAAAACAGGAGATAAATGTCTTTCTCCTAGGTAATTGTATTGTAGGATGCTGGAGACCACTGCAAAAACAGTCTCATCATAAGAAAAACTTTACCAAGGCATCAGACATCCCCTTGTTCCCATGGATGTGGTTTTGTGCTTCAACCTTAACGCTTTCCTACAAAACTACAGCCATTCCATGTCAAAACACCCTACTGACTAGAATGTGGTCATAGATTTACTTCATTTCAAAGACCCATACTTTATAATAGCTACCTTGTCCTCTGTGAACAACAGTGAAGGTGGCTGGCCCGGAGATCTCATGGTGACCTCATGCTTCTGCCTGTTCTTAGAAGTGGCCTGTGTGGGAGCTGTAAATACAAGCTTTCCCGGACAACTACTTCCGCAACCTCGATCAATTTCTCAACTTACAGAGACAGATCGTCTCTGGGTTACAGTATTATTCTTCCCTTATAGTAAAGCTAGACTGTGGGCTGAGATGATCACGTAACCCAAAAGGTTGACATTTAATTCAAATCGATCAACCATACATACCATCGACTCAAGTGAACACCTCTGAGACAGAGTTGGGCATGAGATGTGGCTGAAGAAGTCTAGCTCCTTAGAAACTGGGGGCATTCTCTTACCACCCCATGTGGTGGAAGGCACATGTAGGACTAAGAGGTTCCCAAAGACTTTATTTGAAGTGAATTTTGACATGTCTGAAAAAAATATAAATTTCCGAGGCTTATTTACCGTTTGCATGGCCGTGTGCTTCATACTTGGAATGTGCCCCTCATGACACAAACTCAACCAATACGAACAGTGCATCCTGAGAATCCAGTCACTGGAGTAGACTCTGGGCACACCACATGTGTAATCCCTGTGCAGCCTCCCTTTCATCAGACGATTCCACAGAGGCTGCCCGGCTGGCCCATCCAGATCTAAGCAGTCTGCTTTGCCTTAAAAAATTTCCGGCTATGCTTTAACTTTAGATCTGAATGACGGACTTGTGATTGGTGATATCCATGTCAAAAGCATTTTGAAAAAGTTAAATCCCTTCAGTCTTTTAAATGGAAAAAATCTCAATGCTAAGGATCGATCAACTGCTTAATAAACAAACGACAGAGCCTCCCAACAGAATCACCTACTCTGCCACCTGGCTTAAAGTAAGCAAACAAACAAACAAGCAAACAAACAAACAAACAAATTTCCCTCATCTTAAAAGACACTCGAGGGGTTTCTTCCACTAATAACCAAGAATATGTACAGACTGTTATGGACTGTTATATTTTTACACAAGCTGTAAGAAAGACAGATAAAAATGAGATAGCCATTCACTGACTTATGACAATAGAAATTCTGACTGGGCCTCTAAGTGTTTCAAATGTAGAAATCAGACCTGGCCTTTTCCTAGAGCTAGTAGGATTCCAAAGTAAGTAAAGTCACAAGAAGATTCCAATGGAAAAACAAATTCAAAACTACCTAGGTCGGAGTCCTGGTCCACTCATAATTTGGACCCGAGGACCACAACTGTGCTTTCTCCTACAGGATTTTTTTCTGGATCCCAACAGGATTGTTAAAGCCGTACCTTTAACTGACACCATAAGACAGGAACTGGTAATGAAACAGGGACACTTTCCTAAATTTCAACCACAAGGAAACTCTATGTCACTTGTAATTCTCACCCTAGCTACCAAGATTCTTTTCCTTGCATTGACACCTGTACCATATTTTGTGGACTTCTTATAAGTTATTCAATGTTATTAATACTTTTAACTCTACTATTTTTTAAAAATTTATTTATTTTTATTTATATGAGTACACTGTAGCTGTCTTCAGACACACCAGAAGAGGGCATTGGATTCCGTTCCAGATGGTTGTGAGCCACCATGTGGTTGCTGGGATTTGAACTCAGGACCTCTGGAAGAGCAGCCAGTGCTCTTAACCTCTGAGCCATTTCTCCAGCCCTCAATTCTACTTTTGTGATATTACAAAAACCCTCTTTTATATGCATTCCTGTAAAACTAAAAGAAAATTGCCTCTATAAAACATAAATGCTACTTTGGAGAAATTATTGATGGTGTTAAAACTAGAAGTAATTTTTATAGGGTTGGTAATTGCTGGCATCTTAACACTTATTGGACTCATACCTGCTACTACAGTAGACATACAAATGGCTCAGGTTACCAATGAGATAGTTAAAAATGTCTCAAGGATAGAAAGAATCCAAGAAAAATTATACATAGATTTCTATGGATGCCCATAATAATATCATTGACTGGGTTGGGCAACAAATTGAAGCTATTAAATCTTGACTATTAATTGACATTACAATTCACTTATATTTGTAGCTCTGCTTTGCCTAAGAGACAATATAAATATCCAAGGAAATTCGTTAAGAACTACCCAGATAGAGTATGGTATCAAAACAATTGTAGTAATGACCTTAGTTACATCGAGACATATATTCGTTAGAGTCATCCATTTGTCTTTTTTTTTTTTTCAGAGCTGAGAACTGAACCCAGGGCCTTGCGCTTACTAGGCAAGTGCTCTACCACTGAGCTAAATCCCCAACCCCCGTCCCATTTGTCAAAAGCCTGAGACCAACAGTTTGCAGATGAATTGTGAAGTACATCGCATCTCAATCCATTTAATATTTTACACAATCGAGCTTCTAAAACCCTGCTAAATGTAATATTAGCTGCTATTAATCTTTTATTGCTTCTAATAGGCTGCCTCTGAATCCAAAGAAGCCAGAGATGATTAATAGCCCAAGAAAAAGCTGATTTTTCATGTCACCATGGTGCTACAAACTGAGAACAGGGAGGGTGTTGGAGAATGGGAGGTGGTCTGCAATTCCTTTCTCACACACCTGACCCAGATGCACTAATGTGACTTCACAAGTCTCCATGAATAAGTTAAAGCCTAGGAGGACTGTCCTCCAGGGCAAAACAAGGCCACAAGAGCAAAGAAGCACAGAAGAACTCAGATAAGGGATCAAAAATACCGATGCCACTCTGCTTGCAATGCTCTCTTTAGTCCTAGCTATGCAATATATGGACTCAGTGGGAAAAGCTAAGAATGGCTCTTGAAGTGAACCGAGAGTCTTGAGTCTTTCTACCATCACCCTCCTTTCAGGTCCTTGTGGTGCTCAAGGTTGTGTTGTTTGAGGCGCAAGAAAATGAATAGTAAGGCTAAAGCTTGGTGTGGGAGAGAAATACAAAATATGCAGGGCAAGAAGCTCACACTGGGGAGGAGTGGTTTAGTTTGGGACTAACTAAATGCAAGGCAAGATAGTATAGAAGACGCTGTCGGCTAAGCATGCTAAGGAAGCCGGAAGAATATAGGGAGGGAGGGACATGAAGGCATCAGGTGAGTCCTTTGACAGTTGGGTGAGGAACAAACAAAACCAAAAAGCACCGCTCAAGGACGGAAAATCAGTGAAGAACACGGTGGTAAGGTTCTGAGGCACAAAGCTGCAGCCTTCTAGGTCAGCAGTGCAGTGGGAAGGAAGGGGTGAGCCCCATACACAGGTTGCTGCCAGCAGAGTGCTCAGTAATTCGCGTGCATTAATTACCTCGTGGAAGGTGATTACTGCATTTAATCTTTGCGACAACTTTCTAAGACAGGAATTATCGTCGCCTTTTCTTCAATGATAAAATCAAGTCTCAGGGGTGAAACGATTTACCTAAGATCATAATTGCTTTAAGCAATAGAGCCAGGATTCAAACCCAAGTCAGCCTGACTCCGGAGTGTGGTCACCGATGAAAAGTTAAAGAGTGTGGAAATGGGGGTAACTCTGAGGTTTCCAAAGCAGAACCTTCAGAAAGAAGAGAGACTCAGAGAAGACTGGGACTACCCTCAGCAGTTTCTTAGAGGAAAGGTCAGAGTTGCTGTCTCTTGTGTTACTTGCACTTGGAAAAGCCTTTCTCCTTCCCACACCTGCTCTCCACACACATATACACACTGTATACACACACACACACACACACACACACACACACACACACACACACACATATACACCCTGAGTCAGCTCCCCTCTTCTCTTGTTCACACTCCACACCAGCTATACATCCTGGGTCAAATTTTCTGGTCTGGTAAATAATGTTCCAAGAGGATTATGGAGTTGGAATCTCCACTCACACTCATTCCAAGGCCCTTAAAGTCATACACAATTTTTTTTGCACATATAATCATTTGACCAATCATCCCAACTCTCCTTTTAAATTATATCTACCATCTAACGACCTCATAATACTTAAACCTATTACTACCCTTGTCCACACCCCATCATTTCTTACTTGGATAATTACAATCGCCTCTTAACAGGTACCCCTGCTTACACACTTAATCTCAACACTCCAGCCAGCGATCCTGTTGGAAACCAGTCAAAGACCATGGCTTTGCTAGCCATTCCTTAAAGAGTAAACTCCAAATGCCTTTCTGCAGTCTTTAAGGCCCAAGGCAATATACAGTCCTGTCTGCCTCTTTTGAGGTTTCCCATAACACCTTTCCCTTTATTTTCTGGGCCCAGTTACAATGGGCCCCTTGCAACTCACCAAAACTGCCACACAGAGCAGAAGCTGATCGCGCACACTAGGTAGTAGGGACTTTCCAGTACCAGTTCCACTACTAGGGATATCGAGGCAGAAGAGTCATGAGTTCAAGTCAGCATTGGGAACATAGCATGTTTACGGCCAGCCAGAAAGTCTCTGTCTCAAAATCACAAAACAGAAATAAAAATAAAATGCCAAACATGGTCTCCTAATGATTTTCACAGTGACCCCTCTAGGTGCTTGGAGCTAACCCCAAATGAGGTAATTAGCATCTGGAACAGCAACATTCCCATCTCTTCACAGTACTGATCAATACTAATCAGTCAGTGTCTGCAAACATAGCTTCTTTTCATAAGTTTGTGTTCAACGTGTGTGTGTGTGTGTGTGTGTGTGTGTGTGTGTGTGTGTGTGTGTGTGTACCTTCAAGATACAGCTATACACCAATGTGGACAGTACCCTCAGAGTTCAGAAAAGAGTGTTGGGTATCCCAAAACTGGAGTTACAGATTGTTGTGAGCTGTCAGGTGTGTGTTAGCAATTGAATCCATTTTTTTTTTCTGGAGGAGCAGCCAGTGCTCTTAACTGCTCAGACAGCTCTCCAGCCCAACTTATTTTGCAACATTTCATGCTATAAACACTGTTTCATGCTATAAAATGTATTTATTTGCTTATTATTATGGATAAAAATTTGTCTATTTAGACCACAATTGTATCTCATGGGATGGACTTTTAACATCCACTCAGCAAATAATTGCAAACTGAGTGAATCTAAACTGAGGGTTCCCAAGGACAAGTTGGATACGCACATTCTTAGGTTTAAGGTAGATTTCTTTTCACTCAAACAGGGCCACACTTGTAGAAATTATGGATTCCACGTTCCCTCTACTCCTACATATGTCTATGCCCAGATACATAGGAGTACAATGGCAATGACAAGGAAACTTCCGGTTTAGTGTCTCAAAGGTGAAAGGGCTTTGTGGCTGTACACTCTCTCCTCCCCTTGCCACGAAAAAGCATATGAATGAGAATACAAAGACCATACGCTTGCAAAGGTGGGGTATGCGGACCTGTGCTCGCCTCAGCTGTTTGCTTGGATGCTAGCCCCAGAATTTGCGAATGTGCCTGGATAAGGTCCTTGAAGAGAACATAAGCCACGTGAGCTCATTACAGTAAGGTCTAATGTAAGGTCTGATGTCATCACAACGGGGAAACCAGTTCATTTCCAGAAGGAAGGCATTATGAAGCTAATAAAGACAAGATGAACGCCCACGTGTTAAAGAGAAAGAATACAGTAGGAACCCTCATGCCACCTCTGTCTGAGCATGAGGTCTCTAGAAGTGTGCGTCATCTGCTGGGGCTACGTAAGGCAACTTGTTGGCTGCAGTTTGCTTTGGCAGCTCTAGTGATGTGCTGCAGACGTGGATGAAAACAGTATTCCCGAGTGAGGAGCTCTCCATGTCCTTGACGGCCAGCTTAACCCCAGACTTAGTGGAGAGGGCTGTGACTTGAGGTAATGTGTTTAATATACCTTTGTTATAATACCTCTGTTTATCTTGTATTCAAGCATAAACCTTATGAGAAAAAAAAAAAAGAGAAACCACCAAATTGTTTAAGAAGAAAGGGAAAAGAAAACCGTAAATAATCCTTGGATATATCTGTGCATTTGAGCTTTAATATGGAAAATATTGTTCACAGTTCCCATGTGTAAGCCACATTCCCCCAAACTGCAAGCAGACCTAAAACATCAGGGAGGAGTGATATATGACTGAGACCGAGACATACTACATCTAAGTATGAAATTTTCAAGGAACAAATAAAACTAACATTTTCAGGGTACTAGGGGTATTTGAGGGGTAGACTTTCTTTTCAGTAAAACGTAGGTTCTCTATTCTGTGCACTTAAGTTAGTGTCACTGACGGTTTTCATGGTTATCGCTATCATTTCTACTTACTGTCCTGTAACCTTGAAACAACGTGCTCAGAAAACCCCATCAGACACTGAACCCACCTACTCTGTGAGAGAAAACATAATGTCCATCCCTGTCCCGTCTCTCTCCCTCCTGGTTCCCAGCCCTTCCCTGTTTGGTGTAAACCCGCAGAGAGGTGTGGTCAGGGCTGTAAGGGAGGGAGGAGGGAGGGGCAGGCACCATGCAGTAGACATTCCAGTTCTTTCCATTCCTTCTCAACCCCTGTGGAACAATGCTTCATAAAACTGAAGCAAAGCCATTAAAGCTTCGGATGTTTGTAGAAACCTCTGTGTGTCAGGCCTGAGCTACTGATGAGGCTGGAGAGGTAGCCCACAGAAGCAGGGCTAACTGAGTTAGCAGTATGGGACATCATCAATTCCGCGTCCAGCCGACCAAATCCATTTGGTGAACTGTGGCAATAAAAGCAGTGTAATTATGAGTGTCTAGGGCTGGAGGCTGTGCTTCAGCTGCTAACTCAGAGGGTACTGCTCGCCGCCTGTACTCTGTAATTTCTTGGTTTTGTACCTTTGGGAATATAGATTGCTTTGTCATAAATGTGTGGTGTAGACTTCAAGACTTCAACAGAAAACAGTTGAAGGAAATTATAGGAGGAAGTCAGTATGATCATCTTAAAACCATAATCTATGAAATTGGGATATCTCCAATATATTATTTATTGCATGACTATTGATAGAGAAAAAGTTTCTATACATGAAAACAGTTCTGTCATATAGATGCTTTAAAGTACTGTCTTGGGGGTTATAGAGATGGCTCAGCAGTTCAGACCATGTAGTGAAGATGGGTCTTATAGAAGACCATAGTTCGGGCCCCAGCACCCATACTGAGTGACTCACACCAATTGTATCTCAGGCTCCAGAGGACCCAGCATCTTTGGCCTCCTCGGGTACCTATACTCACATGTGCATACCCCTCACACAGGCACAAACATAACCAAAAAGAGCAAAAATGAATCTTAAAAAATAAATACTGCCTTAAGGTAGATGGATGGTAGGGGTGTGCTCAGAAAGTTGAGGGACGATGGTAAATCTTGGTTGGAGGCTAAAGGTATCCGTGAATTCTCCTGAGTCGTATAATCGAGGATCGATGCAAAGTAAAACACCAGGTCAGTGAGGAGCTAACTTTAAAGCCCCCTTTTATTCTTGGCATTGCAGGAAAGACCTACTAGGACTCTGGGGTCTTCAGAGAGTTTCTAAGAAAGCGATGCCTCCAACACTGGGCAGTCCACACAGACATGCTGCAGAGCATAGGGGGAAATGCTGGAATGAAGCAAGCCGAATAATTTCATGACAGGAGTCTGACCTACAGATCCTCTAACTTCCTGATGTTCAGATCGTCGCAGCCATGGAGATACTGCAGGAGTGTTATGCTCTGATTGTCGAAGCTGTGTAAAGCCGCCCGAATAATCAGGGCAGGGGATTAGATTTGCTCAATAGATGGATTAGTCTGTCAAAGTACAGAAAAGTATCTTTCCATAGTTGATAAGTAATATAGAGAATTGGAAGTAATAGTCAAGCTAACAGCTATTAAAATCCATTTGGAAACATCCAAATTCTAAGTTTTATTACTTTACAAAGATTCTTTGGGGGACAATCTGGTACTTACCTCCCCACACGAGAAAACATTCAACCCACCCCTCAACAATTTCTCCTTCCTCCCATGGTTTCCATTTTGCCCCTTTGATGTCATGGTATGTCCCTTGGGAGTTCCTTTAGTTTAAAAGGGCATTGCTTCCTCAGGGACACTGGGGGGATACCCCACCCCTTTCCCTACTGGGTTCATTTACATTGAAACATCATTCCCACCAGTGCAATCTACTTTCCCTACGTGGCCTGAGTTCTGCATTAATGAGCCAAACTTCTCTGCAAGGAAAATTTTCTTCTCCATTTGAATCTACCCACATCTGCTTTGTTCATCTTGGCGGAAGTCATCCTGAAACTTTCGCAGATACTCAACAAAGCAGTCACGCTTTCCCTGTGGCAATTTGCAGCCAAGTGCTACCTGTGAGATCGTGGTGTGTCCTGTGGTAAAGTCCCTCCCTCTCAATGGGGGAGAGGGACCCATCCCTTATTTCAAGTTCTATCCTGATGGAGAACCTGAGGAGCAACATGTCAAAGCCGGATTCATCTGGGTGGCCGAGTCTCTACGTCACCAGCAAGGTCCTCCTCACTGAATCCAGCTCCTCTCTGGTGTTGCTGATCTGTGAACCCCCAGGGTGGTAGAGGGGGGAAAAAACCCTCATGTGTACATTTTATGATCGGAGCAGAATATTCTGATCTTTGGAACTTCTTCCTTCCAAAGGTTTCTGTGCTTTTATATGGCTATTTGGCAGTGACTCTGCTGAATGTCCCAGACACTAAACATTAAAACTAAAAGGGAGCCCTGAAAGACGGCAGTCTCCATTGCCTGTGGGGACTTACTCTGAGACCTCTAGTGGCTGTTTGGATCTGTCCATAGCACTGAGCTGCACAGCTGTGAAGTTTCTGTCTTTACACACCTACGTGTGGTAAAGTTTAGTTTATAACTTAGGCATAGAAAATAAGAGAATGGGATAATTATAACACCATATTATAACCGTTTTGTGAACATATATCCTCTCTCAAAATATTTTACTGAGCTAGACACGGTGACGTATGCCTTCCGTTCCATCACTTGGGAGACAGAGGCAGGCAGATCTCTGGAGTTTAAAGCCAGGCTGGTCTATTCCAGACCTGCTAAGGCTACATAGTAAGACACGGTATTATAAAAAAACAAGTGAGCAAAACTCCAATCCCACAGTACCTTATTGTGTTATAATCATACATTTTGTATGGAATGAGGTGATATCGGGGTGTTTTCCTGATTTACTGTGATACAGAGGAAGAGTCCGGGGACAGAGGAGGCTGGGCTGTAATCACGGCTGAACTGGCACACAGAAAAGGTGTGGAGCAATAGCGCTGTATCTAAAACAACCTCACCGGTTCTCAGCCCAACGCTCTAGCCTTTCCCCTTGCACTGGTTTGGAAGATTCCCCTTCTCTATGCCACTGTCTTCTTAAATACATAGCACTGCAGGCAGCTTCATTAGAGAAATGCTGCAGCTTGGGTAAAGCAGAATCGGCTCTCACAAACGCTCGCTTTCCAAGTGTTTTCAGACGATCTTCCTAAGCAAAAACTTTACTCATTTAAAAATAAGAAAGCCTGTCTATGTCCTATACCCCCTGGGGGAGCATTTTGCTAGGTAAGCCTGACCCAGAAGGAAGTCAGAAGTCGAGGCTGTGAACGGCAGCCACCTCTGCTCCTCATCCGACTGTCTCCTGCAGCCAGTGTCCTCTGTAGGCATCCTAGGTGTGAGACGAGTCTGCCATGAACACAGAGTTACTCTGTGTAAAACATAAATTCTTAGGGGCTGGATATCTAGCTCAGTTATAAAAAGCCTGCCTATTCCTTCAGAGGACACAGGTTCAAGTTCCAATACCCACCTAGTGACTTACAACTGCCTGTAACTCTCGTTCCCAGGGATCTGACTGCTCTGGCTCTAGCTTCTTCAGCATGCATGAACTGCACAGACATACATTACAGGCAAAACACTCATACACATAAAGAAAAAAAAGGAAAATGGAATCTAAACTTTAAAATCATATGGTTCATTCCTTTAATTTACAGATAGATCTATAATTGATAAGTACCCCCAAAGAGTCCTGCTGTGTTGGCCATGATGACCACCCCTAGACACAGAATATCTAACAAAAGTTCCACTACCAAGCATGAGAAACTTCCCTTTGAATTGTTGGTCGGGGAGGTCTCAGAGACCCTAAAAGCCTATGGGCTATTGCCAGTGACCTTGGCTGCCTCTTAGAACTGGAAAATAGAACCTATTGCTTAAGACAGCACACACTTCAGACACAGGACTTAGAGGGACCCACCTGGAACAGAAGTGGAAGCCTCCTCACGAAGACTAACTCTCATAGTATCCAAAGGTTCTATGTAAGGTATCGAGAGAGAGAGAGAGAGAGAGAGAGAGAGAGAGAGAGAGAGAGAGAGAGAGAGAGAGAGAGAAATAGACCTGGCCCCCTGTAAAGTCTAGGAACCACAACAATTATCTGTCTACCAATCATTTAACCTCAATAGTGCCAGAGTGGCACTTATATCTTGGGGACAATCAACAACTGTGTGGATTCGGGGTCCCTTCACCTGGATGGAGTTCATGTCAGGTACTATACATGTGTCGGGAGCCACCTATATGTGTTGGGAGAGGTCATAGACCCCAGAAAAGAACCTGCTACTGCCATTTTCCTAAACCAATATGATTTCTAATTATATCCTACTTACACAGTCGGTACACCTACGATACAACTCCCACACCTAAGGCTCAGGAAAAGGGGTGGGAAGATTGTAAGAGTCAGAGAACCAGGATACCTGCTGTTAGACAATGTTTTGTACTCATGAAATCTCAACAACGTGATTGCCTAAACGGGATCTGCATAATGATACCAGTCAACATGTCAACTTGGATAGGGGAAATTTCATAAGGTCCCACCTCTCGATGAAGCGCTCCTGGCAATAAATGGGTGCTCAGAGAGGGAGATCAGTCTTCTACAGGGAACATCTCCCTGATAGATTATCCCATCCCAGTCAGCCCTAAGCATACATACATTAGAAGCATTACTAAATGAGTTCAGTAGGTTATATAACACACGCATGTGCATGCACTCACACACACACCTATGTGTATATATATGTATATATATATATATATATGTATGACAATAATAATTATACAAGAACAGATTATAAACTTGAAAGAGGGCCACAGGAGAAGTTGGAGGGTAAAAGACAGGGGTGAAAATGGTGTAAATACAGTAGTTGTATGAAATTCATAAAAACAACTTTAAAGGAGTGAATGGCAGAATACAAAGCAGAAATGTCTAAGTCTAGTATAAACCAACTGTCATAAGAGCCACAATAGGGGTGACCACAGGGCTAAATAAGTAAAGCTGCTGTTACCAAGGCTGGCGACCCAGCACTGATCCCAGGGATCCACATGGTGGAAGAAGTGAGCCAATGGCCACTGGCTGTCCTCTGACACCCATAGGCGTGTGGTGGCACATGAGTGTCTTTCGTCTCTACATGAACACATGTAGTAAAAATTAATTCAAAAATAAAGCGTAGGTCTCCAAGTCTGCAATCAGCTAGGTTAATCGTTTCATTGAAAATATAGAAGAAGAAATTTAATCTCATTACCGAATATTGCCAAGCTTGGCATCACAGTTCTATAATCTTAGCAGCCTGAGATGCAGAAGACAAAGGAACTCATATTCTAGGTCAGCCTGGTAATATCTCTCTCTCTCTCTCTCTCTCTCTCTCTCTCTCTCTCTCTCTCTTCTCTCTTCTCTCTCTCTTTCTCTCTCCCTCTCTCCCTCTCTCCCTCTCCCTCTCTCTCTTTCTCTCTCTTCTCTCTCTCCTTCTCTCTCCCTCTCTCTTTCTCGCTCTTCTCTCTCCCTCTCTCTCTCTCTTTTCCTCCCTCCCTCTCTCTCTCTTACTCTCTCTGTCCCTCCCTCCCCCTCCCCCCCTCTCTCATAGTTAGAAATCAGAGCTTGTTGGTAGAGTGCCTGCCTGTGTAAGCCTTAGGTTGTTTCTCAGAGAAGAGACATGCAGAAAAATGAATGTTACATTTAGAAGTTTGAGAGCATGGACAGGAAGGGGATGAGGGACAGGTGGAGGAAGGGAGGGTGGAGGAAGTATGGTTGCCTTCGCTCACACAGAGCGGTGTGAGTAACAACACTGCCCTAAGCCCAGGAACAGTTTCTTTCTCAAAGCATGAAAGTCAGAATCTGGCTCCCCCTCCATTTATCAAGAGGTTTGGAGTCTTACCTTCAAAGTCCACATCTCCAACTAACTTGGTCTTTCCTGTCACAGGATCTTGTACGTAGTTGATGCCCACGTCAATCACTGTTGCGCCTTCTCTGACCATGTCAGCAGTAATCAGCCCAGGAATACCTGTGAACAAAACGGTTGTAAAACACTCCAATGCTCACATGTTGCTCTGTGTCCTAAGAATATAGAAGTAAACCCTTTGCAAATAAGAGACCAGTTGATTATTGATCATTAGGCAGAAGGACAAGGTGATTAAGGAAGCGCATCTGGCTTTCGAGGAACATCTGGCCTAGAGCTGTTCTGTGTCCTCAGAGATTGTTTACCTGGCCTCTCCACGTGAGTACTGGTTTGCGTCTAACACAAAATCAGAGAGACGGCATAGGCACCCACCATTTCAGAGTAAAGGGGAAGCAACTTGGAAATTGAAAAGGAAGAAATGAAAGTGGACAGATAGCCCTAACTCCTACTCTCCGGTGTGATGTAAGCAGTCTCACCTGCTCCAAACAGAATCGTCACCTTTTGTTGTTTTCTGGTTTCCTTTGATCCCTATGTCTACATAGACTCTGAAACATGGAAGCTATAGGAGCTGTCCTCCTTCTCCATCTGGTTGAAAAGAGAGATCTGTAGAGATAACATGCCATCGTCTGTGGTCTACACCTAGTTTCAAGTTTTATGGCAAGTCGGGCAGTACTGGCTAACTCTTGATGACACTGCAGGGTTGTTTCGTTTTGCTTTGTGAGTGGCTCTTGAGCTAGTTCAAAACAACGCAGTGACATAACAATGTATATGATGCTTTACATTGTGTGTGTGTTGACTGAGTTCAGCCGGGTGCTCAGACTTAGATGGTTATGTAACTAGAGTCAGATAAATTCTGACTGGTGTCGTCTGAAGACATGACGTGTGGGTCTGAATTAGTTCTCACCCATGGCTGCAGTTGATGCATAGGGTAAACTAGGACCTCAGGATGGGCTGAGGCTGTCACCAGTTTAGCATGTGAACTTTCTCTGTAGCTTGTGCCCATCCAGTCTGGCCAGCTGACAACCAAGCATGCAGAAGACAGACAGTAGATGCTGCCCACCTCTGGAGGTGACAATCCTGAGACTAGCTTCTCAGTTCTCTTACATTCTCTCAGTGAAGAAGTGACAGAGCCCATTCAGATTCAAGAGCCCCTCCTAGTGGGAGGCAACTTGAAGAACCTGTGACATCCCTCATTCTACAGTGCTCTTGTGGCTGGAAGGCTGACGAGTGATTTACTCACATCAGGTGTGTGTCCCTTGCTGGTAGTTCATTAGCATAGTACATTTAATACAGGAGTATTTTTAGAAATTCTATCTGTTCCTGGGTTAGAGACCTTCTTCTACTTGCAGGTTTTAGTTAGTTTCTGACTCTTTTTTTATTCTTTAAAGATTTTTTTCAATTTAAAAATGTTGTCATAAATGTGTTTTGCTATTCTTTCCCCTTCCCACAAATCCTAATGATCATCTTTCCAAAATGGAACATTGAAAGAAATTGCCACACAACAGGAAAAGGAAGAAGACTAGCACCAACAGGTTTGCTCCTTTTATGAAATCTGTCTCTAGCCTACCAACTGGTCACCCTAATCTCCTTAGGAAGCATACCCCCAGGGACCTAAGAGCCTACTCTTCTGCTGACTTCACAGTAGTTCTACTACTTCTCAGTATAGTCACTCTGGGAACTAGGCATTTAGCATATGTATCTGAGGAAAATTGAAACAACATCTAAACCACAGTTATTCCTCCATGTGTGTCTATTTGCTAATGTGTATAGAACTCTAAGACTCCAATTGTGTAAGAAATAGAAGTATTTAGGAAACTGTATGTTCTAGACAGCTTTGAGAAGCTATGTCAGGAATAATTTCTATAAATAATGTAAATATAGACTAGACTCTTATTAAGTGCCATCAAAAAAAAATCAACTCATTGGGAGATTTGGAAACAAATTCTTTCTTCTTTTCCCATTTGTCTTGTTTTGTTTTGTTTGAGACTTGGTTTCTCTCTATAGTCCTAGCTGCCCTAGAACTCACCCTGTACACCAAGCTGGCCTAGAAATCCAAGATCCACCTACTCTGCTGCCTCGGGGCTGGGACTAAAGGCTAGCATCACCACCGCCCAGCTGGTCAGAGTCTTACTGCCTTGAGACAGCACTCATAAGAAAATCGTGATGCAGATGAAACCTCCACTTTCTGCTCATTTGTCCTAAGACTCTTAGCAAGAAACAAGACAATATACTTTGTTTTTAAATGCCTTATTACTGAGTAGAGTAAAACTCAGAATAAACATATGGCCTTATAACTTTTTGTTAAAAAGGGATGTTGTCCATCATTAAACACAGGGTACATATGTTTGAAGATAATTAAACAGGAAAAAAAAAAACACTGTAGGGAGAGGAGACCTTGAATTGAAGAATGTGAGAAAGAAATACTGTTATAGATAACAAATGCTCACTCTCTCATCCCCTAACATATTCTCAAAAGAAGGGATTTCTTCTAATGTTATAGGGCAACCTTTATAGTGATGAGGGCAATATTTCATTAGCTGAAATCTGCTGTTCTTGTTCAAAGTGTCCCCTGGGCACTTTGCCTTCATATCCTGCCCCAGACAGAGGCACTGACACCCTTCTTCTGTGATATTCGTAGTAATGTCACACTCTGAAAATTCAAATGTCATATTAAATGTGTCCGGTGTCTCCTCAAAGCCTATTGGGTACAGATTGTTCACATTAAATCATAGCTAACTTGACATTGAGTTATGAGTAATACCTTTGTGTCCAACCAAGGATCACAAGGAGATGCCGGAGAGCTTTTAAAATAATAATATTGCAGAATTTTGGGGTGACTACACCCACAAACATTCACATTTACTTCTTTAATTCTCACTAATTCTTTAATTTTTACTTCTTTAGGTACTCACTTAACTCAAAAGCTGACAAAGAGTAAACTGATTCTTAAACCACACAGCACGGGATGTAGGTTTATTTGGGAGCTTAAAACCATGAACAGACATATTAGCCCATTTCCTTACAGTAACAAACTTTATCATTTTACCTCCTAAAGTTGTACGGTCGAAGATCTGCATTTTGTTACCTTTACACTAAAAGAATTCCCCATGATCCTCTGCAAATAACAATACCCAGTTGAGATGCTTCACCTGAGAATTTACTAAGGGGCTTCCCTCACATGTTCTACTAGCCAGAAGTCAGTATCTAAAGTCAGCGATTTGCCTATAATTCCTTTAAAAGATATAAATGTCAAAAAATATAAATCGGGCTCTGACTGTGAAGTGTCTAACAGTTCAAATTATCATTATGTTATTTTTGGCTTATCGGCTGATACATTTCTGAATTTGCCACAAGAAGCAATCCAACATGCCAGTGACCAGATTTCACAGAAAACTCCCACCTTAATATTCTGGAGTTTTCAGAGTTCTCTTATCAGTTGTCTGCATTTCCAATCAAAGAGTTAACTAGGTTCCCAATGACCAAAATTCCGAATCATTTAGTCAAATACGAAATTGAGTTGCTAAATGCCTAAAATCTTACAATTTAATTTTCTACTTTACAAATATAATTTCTCATTAAAGCTCTTGGCAGGCTTATGGAAACAAACCACAGTCTTTCCCACAAGCTAAACTATCCATCTATAAATTTATTTCTGGCAGAAGGTTTATTACTAACTTAGAATTAAAAATTAACTTAGATGATCATATTCAGATAGAATGGTCTCATGATAAAAAGTATGGTTTACCATTTATATAATATGAGGTGGACTGATGATGTCTGAGGGATAAGTAGACCATCAGTAGATGTTTATACAGAATTATGCTAATTTGGGAACTATAGCTGGCTAACCAGGTGCCATTCTCTCACTCTGCCCCTAACCTTCAGACAAAATTCACTGAATAGAACAGGATAACAATACTAAAGCTGCAGTTGCCAATCCATACTGCAGTAGCTTAGGTGCTTAGCTCAAAGCATGGACTTTACCACTGTTAAGTGGTGTTAAGTGTGAAGTTACATCTCATTAGACACAAGGCTAAGTGGGTATTTCATAGACCAATGTGACAGGTTCAGAACTGTGTTCACACTCACATGCACACACAGAATGAAGTCTCCTCCCTGTAGCTCCCCCTATCATAGCCATCTTCAAGTCTTTATGAAACGAAATGGCCCAGGCCAGGGATCCTGATAAAAGGAAGTACTGTATTCACATAACACTCTAATTAGTAGAGTTCAAAGAGCTCTGTAAACATTACCTAATTAAACCCCACAACGATTCAGTGAAGCAAGAGAGCTTTACCCATTATCCTCATTCACAGAAGCTAGATTCTGAGGTACCGAGAAGCTAAATGATTTCTTGGTTTCACAATGTTGAGTCAGAGGTGAGGCTTGGAACAAGACCAGAGCTCCAGTTCAGATATAAAACTAGTGGCACGGAAGTGCCTATTCAGGTGGCTTACTCCTGCAGCTGGAAGTCATCCTGCTTCAACAGTAAGGGCAATGGAATTTATGCGGATGCATGGTTTCTTCTAAATCAAGAAAAATGTTCTAAAGCATTATTTGCTTTGGAGGCAGTCACATGAGGGACAAAGACAGCCTGGCTGGCTTAGCTATGTTTGTGGAGCTGAAACTACAGTATCTAAGAGGAAATGGTAAAAGTAAGGAATTCTCTGTTACTCACAATTCCAGGGGCGTCCATCAGGGAAGCCAAGAGAGAAAGTTGATGATATCAGGGCAAGCAGAAAGCAGAAAGGAAAAGAAAGGGCAGATGGCAAGTTGTCGGGAAGGGCCTATTTCCTCCATCTAGGCTCCCGTCTTAAAGTTTCCAGACCCTCTTAGACTAGAACCACCAGCCTGGGACTCAGTGTTCAATACCCTGAGACACAGAGAGTCACTCAGACTGAAACCATAACACTAGCGGAATAGAATCCCCATCGACAGCCAGACTGTTCTCTCCTAAGTATCTTCCTATTCTTTCTAGGAAATCTTAATGAGTGCTGAGTTAAAGGATGGCACACTCTGTTCTTTCCATTGTTCTTCCTCTGTGATCTTTGCTGCCTAACTGGTGTCTGGCTGTGAGGTGTCAGAATACTCATGTTCACAAGAAAGGCAACATCCTGTGGATGCCAGGACAGGGGCATGTCTGTTAACAGAGCTGAGGATAGTGATCTGCACTAGATTACATCAGCTTGAAATACAGAATTTTGGTGGGGTTTAGAAATTCACAGGAGAGCTATTAAGTGGTCTCATTAGTGTCAGCCTCAAATACTTTCCCTATAAAGCCAAGGAGACACATGCTTCTCTTTTCTTCCTGTAAGCAAATCTTACCCTCTACAAAAAGATACTGCTGCATTTGTGGATTTGGATATGAGCATAGCTTGGAGGCTGGTGAGCTAAATATCCAAAGGTTTATACTGTCAAATACTATTTTATATACAGAACACAGAAGTCAAATGGGCTCTGTTTCAAAGACATCAAACTCTTTATTCTGTGCTCGGTGTGTGTACATTGTGTGCAAGTGTGCTTATAGTGTCATACACATAAGGGCCACAGGACAACCTCAAGTATCATTCCCCAGTAGCTGACCACCATTTGTTTGTTGGAGACAGGGTCTCTCACTGGCCTGGAATTAGTCAAGTAGGATCTCCCATGGTCCACCTTCACAGTGGAGAACTACATGGTGTGATGGTCTGTATTTGTTTGGCCCAGGGAGTAGCACTATTAGGAGGTGTGGCCTTGCTGGAGTGGGCGTGTCACTGTGGGTGTGGGCTTCAAGACCCTTGTCCTGTCCTAGACGCCTGAGAGTCAGTCTTCTTCTGTTTGCCTTCAGAACAAAATGTAGACCTCTTAGCTCTTCCTATACTATTCCTAGATGCTGCCATGTTCCTGCCTTGATGATAATGGATTGAGCCTCTGCTCCTTTAAACAGCCCCAGTTGAATGTTGTCCCTAAAGGAGTTGCCTTGGTCATGGTGTGTTTACAGCAGTAAAACCCTATGGAAGACACGTGGGTTCTAGAGAAGGAACCAGAGCCCCATGATGCAAGACGAGTACTTTTATGACTGAGATAATTTCTCAGCCTCTGTCTTGTTTCTTTAATTATTTTTGAAGTGTATTTATTTGTATTGTATGTGTTGGTATTCTGTCTGAAGGTAGGTTTGTATGCCACATGTATGCACTGCCATGGAGGCCAGAAGAGGGCATCAGATCCCCTGAAACTGAAGTTACTAATGGTTGTGATTCACCATGTGAGTGCTGGTCCGGGGCAAGAGCACCCAATCCCTTAACCACTGAGCCACCTCTCTGGCCCCTGAAATTTTTGTTTAAAAGAAAAATGTTTTCTGGCTCAATAGTTTAAAACACTCAAAGGAGTGAGATGTAGGAGAAGATGGCGTTAGAATAGAACAACCATCCCAAAACTGCACCCTGCCCCCATGCAGCCCAGCCCAAGAGGAAAGCCTGGGTTATATCTCTAAAAACAGAGAGGCGGCTGCTAACTCTCAAAGACCCAAGAATCTAATTCGGACACTGAGATGAAGTGGGTAGGTGCAAACGAGGTTTATAACGCCAGTCACCTCCTTCACATGCAGCCATTGACATCTCCCCGTTCCTATACCTTTAGTCATTAAAGCAGCAGCTACACATTTCATGTCCTGGGGCTTATGCAAGCAATATCCACAAGAAGGAGAAGAAAGAACTTATTCTCTAGACTCAGAATTTCAAAAGCCAAGGATGGAAGGACTCAAACCAGAAAACAGGAAGGGTAGATAAGAAAAAAATAGAACCAGAGAAGAGGTGAACTCTTAAACCCCAGAGGTTCCCCGGGAAAGTCTACTTCCAGAGGTTCTGCCTGTATATCCTAGAGGACCAGAGGATTAGCAGAAAACTTGAAGCAGTTGAACATGAAGATGCTGTAACAACAGAAGTGGGAGCACGCGGCAGGCACGTGTACAGCGATCAAGTCAATGAACGGGAGAATAGATGCCTATCACACTGGATGTGTGTGTACAAGCACATGCATGAAAATTAAACGTCTCCACTGTGTCTTTATATTTAGATGGAATCTTAGGAAAAGCAAATGGAAACTTTATGTAGGTTAAACTTTGGTTTCTATTACTTTAAAAGATGGAATGAATTTTGAGAGAGAGTTGGGCTGTGGTTTGAGACTGTCCCCCAAGGATTCGTGGGCTACAAGTTTGTTAAGAGGTAGTAACTAGTGGAAAGTGGTTACGTCCCTGGGGTACTGTTGATTGGGATTAATGCAGTTCATTTAGGGCTCTGTTTGGTCCTGTGAGAGGGCATGTCTAGAAAAGAAGAAGTTGGGCCACTTAATCTGTCACCTTTTGTCCCTTCATGTGACTTTTCCCACATGATTCTACCATTTTATACTGTCTGAAGTGGTGTCTTCATCAGTGTCAAGACTGAACTAAGACTTTCTGTCTCCAAATCTATGAACTAAACACAGTTTTTTAAATATCAGATATCTTGTTATGGCATCTGAAAATGAAATAACTCATAAAACACTCCATCTTGGGGCCATCAGTTTAAAAAAAAAAAAGTAACAGTGTACCAGAGCTTGGCACATAGAACAACACATACAGTAAAGGTATGTGTTCTTTAACTAAAACTTATGTTATATATGGATTAAGACAAGAAGTGAATTGCATGTTTCATTAGAGGCCTAATTATTTCCATCTTGCCTTCTCTCCAACGCACTAGGATTCCTGCCAAGGCATGTGGTAGCACCTTGCATTCAAAAAGGTCCAATCTGAATCTGAGCATGACTATAGGAATCAATTTGGAGTAGAAGGCAGAAATTGCATTGCCTACCCCTAGTGATCCCACATTTCCTTACTGGTTCTCTGTTGCTTCCATTATCACTATAAGGAAGGTCACGTTTGTTTATACACTCAGCCTATGATCAGAATGTGGCACATGTGGAATAGATGCAGTGCTTCAAACAAGCCTCGATAATAGCAAAGTCTAAAAATGACTCAAAACATAAGAGCAAGTCAAGCAATTCATCAATGAATGAATGAATCAATCTGAGATAAACTGAGGCCAGACCACAATGTCAATATTGAGGTTTTGCATGATTAGTCCAACAACAATAATGTCAATAGAATATGTATGTCTTCCTGTTGATCATAACTAAAATACTTGTGAACATTTTGACAATACTACATAAGTTAAAAAATATATTATATATGCACAGTAAATTATCTTTTCAACTGATATCCAACAGCTCCATTCCACAAACAAAATAATATTTGCCATTATCCCTTCAAATCACTGTATACCATGGCTTCTCATTCACGGTATCCAATAAATCCACTTTCTTTGTCTGAACACTCAATAATATAGATAAACATTATAGAAATGTATGCACATTAACAAAGATACAATTCAGAAAGCATAGAATTAAAAATAGAAAGTTCCATATCACTGCAACTTGAGTTAAGATTTATGTTTACACTTCAAAATGGTAAAAACTCATGTTACATTCACTACCCTTTAAAATGTAAGGATTATGTAAATAAAAGCATTTCTCAAGGTAATCCTCATTCTCATCCTCTTAACAGTCTCTTGGATATTCTCCAAATCTTCCAACCTTTTGTTCTCATTTTTTCTACATTATGGACTCATGAAACACAAAATACACATTAAAAACACAACAGTGGTTTTAAGATATGTAGATAAAATAAGGGAATCATTTACATATAAGATATGCGTTATTTAGAATAATATAGTTCTTGGATTGGTAGTTTGAATACATAGCTTTCTTGGTTATATTAATATAATTATATTATAATATAATTATAATTATATGTTCTTTTAGCCTCTTAGCTTAAATTATAAAATCGATTTGTTCTTTTTAGTGTCAATTTCACTTTATTTTTAGAATAGATGACCATGTTATCTGAAAATAAAGTCACCCAGCATGGATATATATCTCATTACTTTACTTGTTTGTACTAGATAGACCAATGACAATGTTAGACAGAAGTTATAAGTACCTTCCATCTTGTATAAGACAGAGGATTTTCTAAAGGGAGATAAAATACTCTATTCTGCAAAGTGCCTTAAGCTCAGGAAGTAAACAACTCAAAAGCTTAAGGAAGTCCCTGAAACTGAACAGAATCACCAGGCCTCTATTGTTCCAGGTATATAAAAGCTGCAGACAAAACAGACAAAGCAGACAAAGTAGACAAAGCAGACAAAACAGACAAAGCAAGCTGCCTGGAAGAGATTTTCTCTAACCTGTTGAGCTGCAAACTGTGTAGTGTGCTGCAGGTTCCAGTTTTTGTGGATGTTTTTGGTCTTACAATTGTCTGAGTCATTCTTTGTCCAGTAAGTAACCCCTCATCTACACTCTTTTAAGTAATTTCAATAAAACTCATTGGACTACAATGTTGGAATTTAGTACTATCCTTACGTGATTCTTTTAACAGTACTTTATCTGAGGTATTAAGATTGTTCTTCACATCTTCCCAGAAACACAAGAAGAAGAAACATTCATTCTTTTATCAAGTACAATGTTACCTGTAAGATTTTTACAAACACTTTCATCATGTAGAAAAGTCTCTTTATACTCCCAGTTTGCTGAAAAATATTCATCAGGAACTTCTGCTATATGGTTTCTAAGATTATGAAGACTTTGTAAAGTTTGTATTTTGGTTTGGGTTGCTAACATAGAAAACTACACAAATGATTTTACAATGTTAGACTGATCTTGGATTTATGGGCTAAATACTATTTTAGTCACGATGCTTTATCCTTTAATGTAGTGGGTTAAATTTAGATTAAATTTTTTAAAAACTACTTTATTGAGGTGTGGCTAACATACAAAATTCTGTATCTATTTAATGTAAACAACTTAATGGGTTTGAAGGTAAGCAAACTGTCATGAAGCCATTAGCAGAATTGATGCTATAAAAATATCCATCATCTACAAAGTTCTTCCTCTCACATTTTAAATTTAATTTCTTGTTGATTATTTTAAGGGGATAAGAACACTTAACATAAAACCTACCTTCTTAGCAAGGTTTTAACTAAGCAAGAGAGTGCTATTAATGCTGGCCGTTGTGATAAATATGTCTCTCGGGATTTACTCATCATGTGTAACTGAAACTTTATAACACTCCAAACCCTGCTCCTTTCCCCCTCATCCCAGCCCTGGAAACTATCATTCCAATATCTGTTTCTATGAGTTTGGATAATTTAGCTTTCTCATATAATCATGTCCTATTTGTCACTCCACATTTGCTGTATTTCACTACAAATGCTGTCTTTTGGATTTATGGTCACAAATAGTTTGGTTTTTTTTTCTTATGTGTGAGAGAGATATACGTGTGTGTATGTGCTTACGTGTACACATGCACATGGGGCCAGAGGGGATGTGGGACCTGTTCCTCAGTCCCTTCCCACCCTAGTTTTTGAGTCAGGGTCTCAGTGAAGTAGGTCTTTTTAAGTTGACTAGTCTGACTTGACAGGGAGCTAGAGTTCCTCCTCTTCCTGCCCGGTTCTGGGACTACTTATTTGTGCCCTTGTGCTCATCTTCTATGTGTGTGCTGGGGAGTCAAACTCACATCATTATACTCACACAGCAAACACTTTACCAACTCAGCCATCACCTCCCCAATATCAATCTTCTCTCTCTCTTTGGATGAATAATACTGTATTTTAGATCACTGGTAGATGACCTATCGGTGAATGGATAAATAAGTGAACATGTCATTTACATGTCTCCACTCCCGTGACTGATGTTCAACTGAGCAAGTGAATACAGATAATTCAAGATACTGGTTCCTGTTGCTTTGGATATGTACCTAGAAGCTAGATGGCTCGAACCTTTTATGAGGAATAGAGCATTTTCCATAGTGCCTGTTTCTGTTTCCATTCCAAGAGTACAAGGACTACAAGGACGCCTTTTGTTGTACTGGCATGTATGATCTTTTTTTCATAGAAGCCATCCTACTAGGTGAGGTACAATAGTGGAGCTTTGGTGTGTATTCACATGATGACACTAAGCTTCCCATGTATCTGTTGCTGCCCACTTTTTTCTTCATGAGATAAAGGTCTATGCAGTGCCATTGTCCAGTTTTAAATTAGGTCCCCTGTCCCTGGGCCTGGCTCTGTTCTTTTTCTTGCTTGTTTATGTACTTTGGCCACTGACATGTTCTAAGACAAACGATTTGCTAATCATTCCCCCATTCTGTAAGCTGCCCTCTCGTTTTAAAAGCTATATTAAAGACTTGTAGCTAACAATTGTCTATGTTTGCTTCTGTTGCCTATAGTTTTCCTGGACCATAAATCATAAAGAAGCTTGTTAGAAAATAATTATTTGATAAACCTAATTTTACCATTTAGAAAATGCAAATTTTTCATGGGGATGAATGGAATGATTCATTTTTAATAAAGAATTAAATCTTAGATGAGTATTTGCTATTTCGGGCCCTAGGTTATGTTCAACGTTTAATTTATAACCATCACTTCATATAAGCATGTACCATAAAAGACAAAGCAATGTGTGACATGTGTGGAGCCAACAGTATAGCGGCTGCTCTTAGCACAGCCTCAGAAGAGCTGTACACGGGGAACTTGACTCTATTCCACGCACAGGTGTAAAGCTCACACTCGGGGTTCTCTGTAGTTCTCAGGTTTCTTATAAAGGCTCATGTAGAAATAAGCAATTATGACAAATCGAGAGCAAATGCACTCATTGTAAATCTGAACAGAGTCACAGACCCTTTACTGACTACATAAGTAGGCTCCATTTGTCTCTTTAGTTTGAAGACCTTCACACGATGTTACTTCAAGAGGTGCAGGAAACGCTCTTTCCACCTTGTGGTTCTCCTTTTGAAATAAAACCATACAGAAAGCAGGTAGCCAGGATCACTGTCAGACTCTATAGCCCACTTCAAACCCTGCCTCTATGCAAACGGTAATATTGGCACTGGTGGGCGACACTTCAGTCACGGGTTTATCGCTTTTCTGCATCTATGCTGGTGAGTGCTCCTGCAAGGCCACAGCTGAGCATAACTGACTGCAAGCCCAGTGAAACCATTTGTTCCCTGCCAGTCAGCACATGTCTGCAAGAGACACTCAGCGATGCCACACACTGCGAGCCCACACGAATGATGAGCTCACCCGCAGAAGGGCTCATGTTCCTACCCACACTAGGAAGTGCACTGGGAGTGTTTGCTTCTTCTTTAACCAAAGAGAGTCACCATTTACTCTTACTTGGTCGTTTCTCCTCCTTCCCTCACCTTGACCTCTGCAGGTGCAAGCCCTGAGTCACAGCGCTGATGCAACGCCAGCCATATTTACTCTTCGTAACATGGGACAGCCCCAAAGAAGGAATTAAGAAGACTCCAAGGCTGGATGGGTTTGGAAAAAAACTGTCTTCCCTTACAAAGACATCATCTTCTGGAAGAGAAGCTTGAACCAAGATAGGACCCTGGCTTCTGAGGAACTCATCAGTGGGTTGTCTGAGAGCAAGGTTCTTCATCAGGTTCAAGAATCATAGTGACCAACAAGCCGAACCTAGTTGCTGAGGACCCAGTACGGTGGAAGTCACTTCAGGAATGTTCTCAGTATTTCCTGCATCACATCTCAAATGCTTCTTTGTAGTTCTGGTCTCCTTTTCACCTATTTTATTATTTTTTTAGCCACAGCATTTTTATTAGTTCCTCAGTAATTTTGTACAATATGTTTTACTCATATTCACCATCCCCCAACTACACTCCTTTCCATAACTTTACTTCTTTTATTGTTTTATTGTGTATAAAACAGACCAAAAGAACACAAGATCCAAAAATTGACCCATACTGCTACAATCACCCTGATTCTTGACAAAGGAGTCAGAACTACGTTTGAAAAGAGACAACCTCTTTTATAAAATGGTGCTAACTGGGAAAAAATGTTATCTACATATAGAAGGGTGAACCAAATCTTTGTGGCAAACCCTCTATACAAATCAATCCATGGGTTGGTGAGGTGGGTCAGTGGTTAAAAACACCGAGTAGTTCTTGCAAACAAGTCTAGTGACTCAAATTCAACCCTTGAAGCCCTCATAAGTTTGGAAGAAGAAACCTGACTCTACAGAGTTCTCTTAGCTCTGCATACATACATGACATATAAATCATATATACAATAGTAAGAACATTTTTTAAAAAATCTCAAAATAGGTCAGCGACCCTAATTTGAAAATAAGGATTTTTCTACATTAAGCAGAGGAACAATGTTCTCCTATGTGAGATGACATATTTATATTTTATATTACATGAAGGTATATTTCATATCTCAAATAATCATAATAAACATCATTTTCACAACCACAAACTAAAAGTTGATATAATAGAATAAGACATAGTAATCTTTACTAAAAAAAAAAAACTAACTAAAAAGAGGTAAATCCTGTAGAAGTATGGTTAAAAAAATACTGTGATCTCTTCTTTTGGGTTGGTTTTTTCTTTTGGGTTGTGTTTTGTTTTGTTTTGCTTTTGGTTTGGGTTTTATGTTTTGTTTTGTTTTTGAGCTGTAAAAGCTAGAGGTAATATTCAAGGGATATACTCAAAAGTAGATTTTTAGTCATTTGATAAGCCAGGAAAAATTAATGATTTTAGTTACCACTCTATTAGAGATGTCTTGAGGATCCCCAGACTCTCCTGTTTTAAGATAACCATTCACTTCCTGAGGGAGACAGAGGTTGCAGTGTCTACTACTAGAAAACACCCTGTATGCCGTGAGCTGCATCCACAGTGTTGAATGGACAGCCCAAGTGTGGACCAATTACAGGACATGAGGAAATCACAGAGAACGGACTGATGACGAATGCGAACTTGATGCGAACTTGAGAACTCTCAAAGAAATGTAGTTACCAGGTTCTCGAAAATTAAAGAGGAAGGAGGAGAAGGAGGAAGAGGAGAAACAAACAATATTTTGAAACTGAGGGCTAATTACCTCCCAACACTAATTTGGTTAATAAACCTATGGAGCTTCCCAACAAGACAACATATTTATATCATACATATTGCATATATATACACATATATTCAATACTCTCTCTCTCTCATACACACACACACACACACACACACACACACACACACACACAGAGCACAGGACTTTTGCCATTTCTGCCATTCACCTCATAGGAGAGAATCTTATATTAAATTTTGAAGCTTCTGTACAGAGAAGAAAACAAAAGGGAGTTGCTTTGCTAGTCACTCATCTGATAGGGGATTAATACTTAAAAATAGAGAGAGAGACCTCAAAAGTCAAACTCCCGAAGAGAAAAATGAGCCCATCAAGAAATGGGCAAATGAACTGACTAAATAAAAGATCTCAAAGCGGAAGAACTAATGAGCTATAAACACACAAAATATACTTAACATCTTTATCCATCACTAAAATGCAGACCAAAACTAATTTGTTATATATATATATGCATATATATATATATAAATACATATTTACAAATATTTTATAAATATTATACATATGCTATTAAGGTATTTTTGGCTACAATAAATCCTGATGGAAATGGAATGCAGGGAGAAGGAGCCCTAGATACCATCAATTTGAATATGAAGAGAGACAGTGGGCTTTAGGGAGATGAGGTAACTTGTCAAGGCTGTCCAATTAATAAGCAGTAGAGTTAGATTTTAAATATTCCCCCTTCCCAGAGCTTGTGCACATCCCTCTATACTGTTAAAAGTAATTGACAAATTCGAGATAAGGGAGGAAGCAATTCTAAATGAGAAGCAGAGTCTAGCTAAAATGGAGAAGCTGGAGAATGAGAAACAGGGTGTGGAAACAATGATATTTTGGTGTGGCATTGCTACAGTTGGGGGTATCATTCAAAACTGCTGTGGGCTCTATGTGAGCTCACTGTACCCTCCCAGAGTGCAGAAGTCGGAGATGGGGAGTCGACGGTAGCCATGCCCTGCCCCTAGGGATTTTGGTGTTTAGGAATTTTTAAAATCATTAACCCTAGTCCCCAGGAGTGAGACATCAGAGAGAAGAGTTTGAGATCCTAGGATGAGAATGGACGGGATTGTACCTAAGAATTGATGTGGTGTTGAAAGTACAAGCAGGAAGTGAGTTGCTCACCTTTTGTTAGCCAGACACGAATCTTCCACATCACTGCACTGACCTGCCGTTCACCCTACTGTATATTACCCTGTCTGTCATGAAAAGTTTTGCCATAGAGGTGGTGAGGTCAGGCTTGGAGGTTCATCGCCCTGCGGGAGGGGTGTCCTAGGGAACAAGGCTGAGCCTACAAGTGCTCTAGCCAGTGACTCAGCACTTCTCTGGGAACCCAAGTCGATCTGAGCTTACTCCAATGGCTGGAGGGACTTTGGGAAGTTCCAAAAAGTTGCTGTCCTGTCTGAATAATAATTCCAAGGAATTTTAAAAAATTTACTCTGTCCTTCAGTTTTCTTGTAGAACTACATAGGAGAGGGCCTAAGGACCCCCACTACCATCTTTTAATGTTTGTCTTATCTTCAAGAGCCTCATACAGAACGGGTGTTGTCTTGGTGTCAGATACTCATTTCCATTCAAATGTATACTTTAGACATCTATAATAGTCTATTTTGTCTTCAATCTCAAGCTTCCTTAATCTTAATATCTATATTCAAACCAGCCTATCCGCCACTTAATGCTACGAGAGATTCTTCACAGACAACCTATTTCATTCGCATGACTTTATTAACTACACTACAATGACACCCTAGAAATACTGTCAGTTTTTCAAAATAATGTTACACTATGTAAGTCATCCAATAGTTAGAATAAACATCTCGTATTTTAAAAATTATAATCTTAAGGTATATCGGCTAACTTCCAGTCAGTTTGAAGAGGTCCTTGTTTCCGATATAATCTTAAGATGAATACATCACAGCTTGGCTTGGCCGTTGCTGTACATCAGATGTATGTGGTGTTGTGCATCAGAGTCTGTGTGTGCTGCTGTGTATCAGATGCTGTGTGTGTGGTGCTGTGTATCAGTTGCTGTGTGTGGTGCTGTGTATCAGCTGCTGTGTGTTCTGTGGCACGGGTTACACATTTATGTACCTAAGTAGAGAGAATAGTTTAACCTCTGTGTCACTGCTCTGGCATCATTTACCATTTCCTTTTTGACACAAGGTCTTTTATTATCCTACAACTCATCAAAAAGTCTTGGCTGGGTGGACAGTGAGTACCCAGGGACCTGCTAACCCTCTTTCCCAGCGGTGGGATTACAAGCACATTCTATCATGCTGGGACTTTCCTGTGTAGCAAACCTAGATCTTGGTGTTTATAAGGCAAATACTTTACTGACTGAACTCTCTTCACAGTTCTGTGCCAGATACTATTCTAAGCATGCATCTATCAAGCATTAAGAAAGGAGAAAGAGAAAAAGAAATAACAGTAAATCAGGCCTATTCCTGCCATAGGAGAATGAAGAGGTCAGACAACCACACACAGATATTCAGTGCCCTAGAAATTGGTGGTCTCTGTGACCTCAGAACAGTAGCTTCCCATAGACTTGAAGCCTAGTTTAACAGGACCTGATTTTCTGATTTGAGATTCTGACTAATTCCAAATATCAGTTCTGGGGGCATATGTTCAAGAGTTAAGTAGAGTATAGTTAGTCCTCTACAGTGAACACTGCGGGAAACTGGAGGGACGAGGTCAGTACTAACCTAAGCTAATATTACTCATGCCCCGGCGTCATCACACAGTGATTTCTTCTTTTACTCTTCCACAAGCCCATTTCTAGAATTCATCACCAAATGGATTGCCATTTATAGAAAGCTATCAATCTTCCTGACATATAACATACTCACCCCCCCCCCTGCTCTTTCTGACTTCTAGATGCGACGGCTTCCTTATATGCTGACATTCTAGTTATGAGACTGACCCAGCCCTCCCTTCTCTAGCTACCTCTGCCATTAGGTCACGCTCTGCCTGTTTAATTCCCACTCCTAATTGTATTCGTAGGTTTCCCACACAGGATGCACAGTGTGCCGTTCTAGTAATACCTCATTGCTACTGTGTAGTTATATAGAACTCTTTGTAGTATAAATTCCCGGTTTCTGTCATGACTGCGATGACTAATATCTCCATGTTTTATCCTTAAATTCTCCTCGTGAATATTAATGAACGAACTAGAAATGTAACAACCATGTGTATTTGTCTCTCGCAAAGTCTCGATGTTCTTCCCAGAAAAGTTCCCATGACTAAGTACTTATTTCTTTGGGAGGATTTCAGGGTTGCATATGAAGCAGCCCTCCGGCACTCAGACAGAGTGATATGCTTCTGAAAAGAAAAAGGGATAAGAATTGTTCTCACTCTCTTCCTTCAAAATGTCTTTTTGCCATGGTGGCCTGTGGCCAAATTACCATACATAAAATAGGAGTGGAGCCGTCTGGTGGATGTGGAGGATCCTCCCAGGGAGATGGGGTGTATTGGAGGAACTAATCCAAAAGACCTTGCCATGCATCTTTCTATATCCTGGCTCTCTGTGTTAATTACAGAGAAGTCTTCCTTTCCTACCCTTCTTTGCTTGCCTTTCGGCTTTTGTAATACACTAGGCTGGACAGAAGCCCCTGGGAGAAGCCTGAAGACGGTGACAGTGTCTGGTATAATGAATGACTTGTGACATATGTGTTGAATCAGTCACAAGAGACTGTCAGTGGATCCCACAAGAGAATTTGCCACTTGTCATGATGACAAGACAAACGTGAGCTCGGATACATGCTGAGAAAGTTTTCTCCACTGGGAAAAACTATGCACTCAATACACAGCTGAGAGATGCAAACAGTTTGAAACATCGCTCACTATTTACAAGTTACTGACATTCAACACACATTCAAATGACAAATACTCGTGACATTTAAAGCCCCGAGGTCGCCAGTAACATGCAGTGAAGCAGGAGAATGATAGAGGTTTCATTCAGGCACTGGGTATGGCAGGAGATGGAACACTTGACTATAACTAAGAAATAAACGCCAAGTCGGGGAGAAAATGGAAAAAAAAATAAACTTGGAGCCATTAAATGAAATCATAGTAGCTTTTCTCTTTGTCTCTGTTCCTGACTCTATAGAAACAGTTGGTGACAGTCTGATGGAGGCTTTACAATTGTGAGCTTCCTCCTGCTCTCTTCTCCATCCTTGCCTTATACCAAAGTCCATACCTTTGGGCTCACAAATAAGGTGACCTTATTTATATAAGTATTTCTTATACTATCTTTCATAATGTTTTAATGTACAATCATAACCAAACAATATATACAATAAAATCCCAATATCTCCAGCTTGGACCTTACCATGTACAGACCCCCTTCTAAGGTTCTCTCTCTCTCTCTCTCTCTCTCTCTCTCTCTCTCTCCCTCCCTCTCTCCCCCTTCCTCTCTCCCTCCCTCCCTCTCCCTCTCTCTCTCACTCTCTTGCGCTCTCTCTCTTTCTCTCTCTCTCTCCCTCTCCCCCTCCCCCTCTCTCTCTTGTTCTCTCTCTCTCTTGCTCTCTCTCTCTCCCTCCCTTCCTCCCTCCCCCCTCGCTCTCTCGCTCTCTCTCTCTGCTTGGAATGTTGTTCTCTCAGATGTCTCCTTGAATTGTTTTTCTTCCACTTTACCTAGGGCACCGAATCCACCTCAGACCATCGAAGGAAACATTATGCTGTGATTTATAGAGCTGTGTTTGGGGCCACTGAGGGCCCAGAGTGCAAGAGACCGGATGATGCGTGCTGTGAGTGTGCTCATGCCTTAGGGGAGGGGCGGGTGGAGGGAGGACACAGCCTGACTGCCGCACAGTGAGAGCACTGGCTGTGAGAACATCACTAGCAGATCATAGACACCACAGAAAGTAGCAGGAGAGAGGAAGAAAGAACAACCAACCCTTCCCTTCAGATTTACCACAGTGCCAACTCTTGGCAGAAGCCAGTGGCTAAATATACAGGCCAAGCTGTCCACAGCTCATAAAGACCGAAGCAAGACAAGGTAGAGTGGATCCAGTGGGTAGATGAGTGACCAGGACTGATACTCTACTCCATGGCCACTTCTTGAAAATTATTATTAGTGATAGATATCTAAAGTGGTGTCTCATCCATATTCTTTTCTCTTACTAATCCTCAATGTGGCACTCATCTTTTACTTGACATGATTTTCGATTGATTGAGCTTTTTATGTTCTTTCCCACAAATGTTACAACCTCTTCAACGCATGGACCTCATCATTCTATAAAGTATTATACCCTTACAATTTGTAACGTCTTCTGCTGTATAGCAAGAGTTTATTGAGTGGACAAATCCAATCTTCCCTTTGCTATCTGAAAGTATTCATGTTTGATTCAATCGGAGACGTGCTATAGACTCTCGATATTTCTAAATAAATTAGTCACACATATGAAGTCTGTATCTAGCCTTTTCTAGGGTCTAAAATATCATTCTGGTTACCTTAGTTACTCTTAATTAAAACATCAATTTAAACATGTCATAATAAACATATACATATTGTTTTTCACATATTTTCTCTCTTTATTAAACTACAAAAAAAACCTAATTTCAAAACTAAAGGGAATAACAATATTTAGTGAACACAACCCATTCAACTGCTCCATGCCTGAGCATTCTTTAAAAGGTGGGTGACACAGAGGGAATGTAGTACATTCTACAGACAAGGTATTTAAAATACACCCGCTTACTTCTGCCTTTTCATCATGTACTTGGTCTGTTAAAACATTTTAACAAAGTTTAAAAAAGAACACAAAATGCTTATGCCATTCAAAATACAGCAAAAGTTCATTCTTAAAATTAGCAAAGGTTTCTCCAGAATTCCCGTTTTATTGTTCGTTTCTTTGTTTTGTTTTGATTTGATTTGATTTCTCCTCCTAAGAACTCAGTACCAAGAAGCTGACCAGCTCAAGAACTGGTGGCTTTCAATGGCTCCATTAATCAAGTTGGGGTTGGCTCTTCTTTCTCCTTATTCTTTAGAAAATACAAATTTTGATGCTCCTTTCTAAACCTTTCTTATACAAAGCCGAGGCCCTAAGTTTGGTGCACCAAACTGCAGACGACGCCGTCCTTGGTGTAAATACCCTGACTCTGCCGGATGCAGCCAGTGGGACATGCTCTAGTTGACTCCGAAAGCCATGCCTCACACTTGGGTGTGGTCAGAGTCGCACGGTGGTTGTCTGTCTCTCTCTCACTCAGACATTCTGCTCTCACCAACACAGTGTTAAAGATCAAATCCAGTTTCCTTTTGTTCCCCTACACCACAAGATATCACCAACCGGCACCGATCTGTTTGTATAAATGTTGTTCCATCGTGCTTGTCGAAGTGTCTGGGGAAGGGCACACTGTGGTGTGACAGAGGCTGAGGCAGGTACAACAGGCCACCATGGTGACTATGCAGAGACAAACTTCAGTTGGCAGACATCGGCCATACACTTTCCTCTGTGTGACTCTCATGCATTCTTTAAATGCACCAAACATCAAGGCAGGAATGACCCCACCATGCCACTCCCCCCAGACAACCATCAGTGGACACTTACCTGCAGCCACTATGATAATCTCTGCCAGCTGAGTATGGGCCTTCAGTTGCTCTCTGGGGGTGTGTCTGTGAGCTATGGTCACCGTCGCATCGCCTGCAATGCAGAGGAGCCTCTGTGAGAAGTTACCTGGGCTTTCCAGAATTCTACAAAGTCTTAAACCTATGGCAGTTTTTGTTATCACCTGTGAATAGGAGCATGCTTGGACATGAATAAATCACATTAAAAATTCAAAAGGAAGTCTAGATGAACCAGAACTTAAAAGTCTACCTTTCAACTCAAAACATGGGAAATCCAATCAGTCTAAATGAGGGTAAGAGCTGCCCGTCCTCCGGCAGTGTTTCTTCTCAACTTTTTTTTTTCTATTCTTTTTTTCGGAGCTGCGGATCGAACCCAGGGCCTTGCGCTTCCTAGGCAAGCACTCTACCACTGAGCCAGATCCCTAACACCTCTTCTCAACTTTTTATCAACTGACTGTTCATCGATTGGTGTTAGGATTGTACGCCAGTGTCTTTATGGCAGAGAAATAAGTACAGAGAGCAACAAGATAAATGTTCTTAAAGATGGATAATATGTTGCAGAAGAATCAGTGAGGGGTCAATTCTGCCAAGAGGAGATATCAAGAAAGGGTCCCTAAAGGAGGAAGGATTTTTTAATGTTTCCAAGCATGAGTATAACAATTTGAGGGAAAGAAGAGAAGGACATTTCAAGTGAAATGTTACAGGAGGATAAAGTGGATTCGCTTGGGGGCTGCCTTTAGGAAGAGTGAAGGGGATGAGAGTAAGCAGGGAACTTTGGTGTGAAAGCCTGAGTGGTTTACAGACTAACAATGGAGAGTGGCTGTGCCATCCCAAGATGGAAACATGGGCCTGGGAAGAAGAATGAGACAAACCCAGTGATGAGATGACCCAGGGAGGGACATCCTGCAAGAGACTCAACTTCTCATCTCTCCTGGAAGATATCAAATCCTTCACACAAAACTGTACAATGTAGGGCTTTAGAAAAATGAAACTCCTATTTTTCCACAGACTTCACAGTATGTAAAAGTTGTGAAAGCAGCAGATAGTAAATACCACACAGACAGAGATACAAGAAGGAAGCTCTTAGACAGCAGTGGCAGACTTCTAAAAATGACTATCAGTGCATTTCCTAAAAGTGACAGGCTCAGCTCCAAAACACATCAGTGGGCTCCTGTGCCGTAGCCATGAGAAACACAGGAGGAGTCTGGAGCCTGCTGGGGATGACAGTGTGCTTAACACACAGGATGACACAGAGGAGTTGTCCCAACAGGAAGCACTAGGAAAACAGTAAGAGGAGTGGAAAGATAGATATTCCTCCGCCCTAACCCCCAGCAGAAGTGTCCTGGTCCACAAAATAGCAGGTCTCCAAGAATCCATCCATTTAATGATGAGTAATAAGTTAGAAGGATTTGGTGAAGCATCAGTAAACAGCCCGACAAAGAACAAGTCTTGGGTGAGCTGGGGAGGTGACGAAACTGTTAGGATTCCCGTGGTCATTAGTCGAGTCATGATGACTGTGCATATATCTGAGTCAATTCAACCAGGCACCAAAAAGCAGTCACTTTACCTTATGAGAAATGTTAAAGCCAATAAGAGGAAGTATTTCAAAAGTGGTAAAAATAAAAAAATTAGACAAAAATGAAATATGTTTTAACTAGGTTACTACGCACAAACATTGTAACTTTTTTTTGTTAGAGTTTAAAGTAATAAAACTCAGAGATAGCAGGTTGAATTCATCGAAACTGATCTGTAATGGTCAAGTCCCAGAAAGACTTGGGTGAAGAAACTGGGGTATGAGAACTTTCCAACCAACTAGTCAAATCAAGACTGAGAGTTGCAAACGAGTTTGAAAATTCAAGACTGTGGAGAATATGGCCTAGGGTGAAAGGAACTCGCTACTACGTGTGCTTCGACTTAGCAAAACCTAATTGAAAAACATCCAACAGACTACTGGAGAGATGTGACATGTTTTAATACAGAGATAAGACTTTTGAAAGATGTGAGTTGGACTGATAGGCTACCATGGCCACCTCAGTCATCTTGAAAGGTAACTGCCATGGCAACATGAGTAAACGGTGAGACCGGAAGTGCTTATTTAACCCGTGAGAGTCCTCGTGGGACCGGAAGTGTTTACTTAACCCGTGAGAGCCCTCGTGATTAATGCTGCCGTGGGAGTGGATTTCTTATGAAAGATGATTTCAGCAGCAGCAGCTTGTAATACTCGAGCTTCAGAGCTGTAAAGAAATGATCTCTGCTCTTAGATTACCCACCTGTGGTATTCTGCTTAGAGCAGCAGAAAACTGACTCAGCCACTGACAAGTGCAAATGCTATTTACACTGCTTAGCTTACGTAGAAAGAACGCACCACACGAAGGTAGACTGAGAAGGGAAGGTAAAGTCTGCTGGTTGTTCATATATAATAATGGGAATCAACAAGTCCTCTTCAAAGTTAATTAGCCAACGACACAGGCATATATTTCACAATATAAATATTCTGAAAGGTGGCTTTGTATTGATAAATGTCAGGTAAGAAACAAAAACTGAAACAGTGGGAAATGTTACCAATTCTTTTACAGCATCTATAGATACTACACAAAAATAATTAAATCTACTATGTATTATAATTAGTGAGATAATAAGATCTTAAATATTAAAAAAAATATAGACAGAATAGGAAGTACATTGATAATGCTGACCATATATATTTACCATAAAAATAAATGATTTTCTCAGTGGCCTATAAAAGATAATGGAGGGAGAAATTCCATATTAAGTAGGATAAAGGTATATAAATTAGAAAGCAAAGGGGAAGGCCGGGTGTGGTGGCAGAAGTCTTTAATCTCAGTATTTGGGAGGCAGGCAGGAGAGTCTTTGAGTTCAAGGTCAGTCTCTCACATAATGAGTTCGAGAACAGCCAAGGCTATGTAGAGAGACCCTGTCTCAGTAAAGGGAGAAAGGGTTAAGGTAGCTATGACGTTTTATGGCTGTAATTCCAGCACTCAGGAGCCAGAGGCAGGGAATTTCCAAACTGAGGCCATCCTAGTCTACATAAAGAGTTTGAGGCTAGCCTGGGATACACATGAAAACCTTATCCAAATCCTTACTTTAAAGGGGAAGAAAAGCAGAAGGAAAGAGAAGAGGGTGGAAGAGGACAGAATGGGTTACTCGGTGAGTATAAACATAAGTTCTAAATAAAATTGATACAATGAATTAAATGGATTCTAGTGAACATAAATGTATAATTAACAAAAGAGAAATGCATGAAGCAGAAGTTACAAACGATAGAAATACACTGTAGTCACTGACTTTAATATACCCTTTTCAGTTCCCAGCAGATGAAATACAAAAATTACAATGAACATCATACGATTATAACTTATTAAACTCTGAAAATAAATAATATACTTTATGGACCTACTTAGTTTGGATTGGCATTGCTGTGAAGAGACACCATGACCAAGGCTACTCTTATAAAGGCCAACATTTAATTGGGGCTGGCTCACAGGTTCAGAGGTGCAGTCCATTATTGTCATGGTGGGAAGCATGGCAGTGTGCAGGCAGGCCTGGTGCTGAGAACAAGCTGAGAGCTCTACATCTTGATCCACAGGCAATAAGGAGACTCCCTTCTGCACTGGGTAGAGCCTGAACATAGGAGACCTCCAAGCCCATCACCACAGTGACACAATTTCCTTCTACAAGGCCACACCTCCTCCAGTAAGGCCATACTTTCTACTCATGCCACTTCCTGTGGACCAGGCATTCAAACACAGGAGTCTATGGGCACCAAACCTACTCAAAGTATCACAATATCCAAACAACTTTTTAATAGTATTATTTTGGTTAACATTTTCATTAAATCAATATAATAATTAAATCACAATTATATAATATAAAATAATTATCCTCAATCACAACTAGTAAAGTTCTTATTATTTGACATAAAAGAACCTTCTACTGGAAATTTTTTAAAAATCATTTCAAAGTATCAATGGATCAAAAAGAAAATACTAAGCAGTACTATAGAATTTCTAGAAATCTTTATAATAAAGCAGCTCATATTAAATCCAACAAATTAAATATGAAGCAATTCTTCAGAGATAATAGACCAAAGTTACTACATCAATAGAACAAAACCCAGAAAATTTAGTCAACCATCTACATAACGTGTTAAAAGTTACATAAAGAAAAAAGTACAGTAATAGAAAAGGTTAATGAATATAAAGTTTATATTTATATTTAATAAATAATACAGAAATTATCATCATCATACTGTTAAAACACTGAGAGAATTCATTGCATTATCAACAAAAATGAACACGTAAGCATGAATACATTACATGTAAAAACATGTTAGAAGATGGGTGGAAGAAGATCTCATTGTAATAGTAGATCAAAAGGTACCATGACCAGGAATGTGTAAAATCTACGATATGAAATTCCCTAGAACAATACCAAGAGACATAAATTATACAGAGGAACTAGACAGGCAGTCATGTTCCCGGGCTGAAAGCCTCACAGTCGTGACCATTCTCCTATGGCTGCTGAAGAAACAGTATAACTCATCAATACTTTCCTTTTGGAGGGAAGCACCTAGTTGATTCTGAAGTTATTACGGAAAACATGCGAGGAAGTCCTGAAAAAAATTCTAAACTTATGAGCCCCAACATTTCTCTCAAATCTTGCATTACTATAACAAACATTTGAGAGAAAATATGCGGGCTCCTAAGTTTAGAAGTTTCAGCCCACCATCAGATGGCCTCCCTGATCTGGGCGTGGGTATGTTCTCGCAGAACCCTTCATTTGCCAGAGGCTAATGGATACGGGGAGCCTAAGGTTCCACAGTTCTCCTCGAGAACATGCAACCAGCAGCTTCCGGTAAGTTCTGCCTCCAAAGTTCTCTTTACTCTTCACGCTCCTCCAGTCTGCCCAGGGAGAAAACCCTTACCACATGCATCCTTCGAGGACACTGTGGGAAGGGCGATGGGAGTAGTCAGAAGGAAGGGCTCATAAACGGAGTGTGAAGTGTTTGTAGTGCCTGTGAAACCTTTGAGTGTACCCATAAGTCTAGAGGACAGTCGGTGTTTGGAGTCATGAGCCTCCAAAGGATCGCCTAGGGATTGGTGTGGATAAAGACCTCAAGTATGAGTCTCAGTCTGTGTTTTGAGAAGCCACTATCAAGCCCAACCACAAATGTTCCTCCAAGCTTTCTGAAAATATTGATGCTTTGTTTCAGCTCCTAGATCCTCATTTCCATTTGTTGAGTGATGGGATTGGGCAACTGTATTTTTAAAGGCACCTCAGTGATGCGGAAGCCAGATGGGATTATGAACACTAGTTTAGAGGCTGAAAGGGGGACCGGCTTAAAAACAGAGTAAACATGGACATGAGCAGGAGCTTTAATCTGCACTTAAATGATTAGAGAAATAGTCCTGCTAAATGTAGGCATTGTCTCAACTTGAAAAGCATGTCTTACACATTACTGAATCCATTACATAGTTTTCCATTTCTGTAAGAACCCTCAGGAGAAATTAAATGTTCTAAAATTAGAAAAATACTTTATTTTTCCAAAGCTTGTGTTCATTTTTAATCTTACAGATACTTATTTGGCTAGCCATTCCTTTCTTCTGCTAACAAGTTTTAAAGATGAGACTAATGATCCATCTGTAAGTAGTAAGACTGGAAGAAATAAATTCAGAAAATATATGCATAGTTCCAAAAATAAAATGTAGTCTGCTTGACAGTGTGAATATATCCATGAAAATTTAATGATGTCCTTATAGGCTCCATTTTTAATTCCAGCCCTTCTCTTTCTTTTACCATTTCTTGTTTCTATTACTTTAGAATCTTACTTTTTAAAAGATTTATTTATTTATTATATATAAGTATACCGTAGCTGTCCTCAGACACACCAGAAGAGGGCATCAGATCCCATTATAGATGGCTGTGAGCCACCATGTGGTTGCTGGGAATTGAACTCAGGACCTCTGGAAGAGCAGCCAATGCTCTTAACCACCGAGCCATCTCTCCAGCCCCCTTGTTTCTATTATGACTAAAACAGTTCCATGGATCTAAGAAGATGTAGTCTTAGTACGTAAATATTAAAAGTGATCTTAGGGCTAAGGGAGTGAGCACCCAGTCAGTACAGGGCCTGCCATGGAAACATGAGGATCTGTGTTTGGGTGCCCAGCATCCATGCCAAAGCCACACATGGTGACGAACACCTGTAATCCTAGAGTTTGGGAGTGAGGGGCAGAGATGGGCAGACACCTGAGTTCATCCACCAGCCAGTCTAGCCAATCAGTGAGCATCTTTTGAGAAATGAAGTCTCAAAAGATGAGTAAAAGAGGAGACTCTTGATGTTGACCTCTGATCTACACACACACACACACACACACACACACACACATACATACACACAGAAAGAGAGAGGGGGGTGGATGCATACATTATGCACACAGCTTTTTAAAGTTTCATTATAATACTAATTGGAGTAGGTCTCTCAAAAGGTAGCATTCTTGTCTACTTATATGTAGAACCCATTCACTCTGTCCCACAGCAAGCTTTTCCCATAATGCTGTGCAACTGCTTCAAGCACTTTGTGTGCACCGTTATAATTAGAATCATTTACTTCTTGTGGGTTAATGAGTATCTTTCCCACTGCTCTTCAGTCTCAGGAGGACGGAGCCATGCCTGGTGTACACTGTTGTATTTTATTTATCTAGCAGCAGGGAAATCAGTTCCTCTGTAAGCAAACAAGCTAAACAGAACTGTGACGTTTTGTTGTAGAAAAAGTGGCTTCCTTCCGTGAATGTCACCAGGAACTTCCCCTCCTTTACACAGTGTCCAGAGGATTCCTCTCCCCTTTCTGGTATTGATGTGGCCCATTCCAACCCTACTGATACAGGCGACTATTGGTGGGGGTGGGGGGATAGTGAAGATTTAAGTCATCATCCTTTTGTATGAGGGCTTATAATTTAAAATGTGAAAGAACAATCTGTGGGAGCACATATGGCTGCTTCTCTTCTTCTTTCCTTTCTTCCTTCCATATGAAAATGTCCTTTCAACAAATGACAAATTCGTATTTTAAAATCTGTGGCTCTATTTTGTACAGTGTTAGGCCAGTGCTTGGCGCATAAACCTGTCTTACAGACTTACTGTTGGATGAATTATTCTATTATCACTACCTATCCTTATGCTGAATTTTACAAATATAAAGCCTAAAATATTGTTCTTAAGAAGTTTACATCTAGCTGGGCACCGTGGCACATGCCTGTAATTCTAGGACTTGAAAGGCCGAGCCAAGACAATCGCTGTAAGGTCTAAAGCCAGCTGGAGTTACAGAGAGAGTTCCAGATCAGCCAGGGCTATGTAAGGAGACTTTATCTTAAGTTGCCTCACCTCTAAAAAGTTCATATTTACTTCTTTTTGGAATGAGAGAGAAGTGGGAGAGAGAGAAAATCAGTATAAGGATGGTGATGGCAGGCTATACAAAGCAATGGCTGGGTGGCAGGGAGTGAGCGTTTCAGGCCTAAGGACCAGGACACAGAACTCCCAGGAGTATAAGGAATGGAGCTTTGGTTCTGTGACGTCTCAGCGTACAGTGGGGTTACTCGGCAGGTGACGTGTCTGAGAAGGTAGGGTGATGAGTGTATAGAGGTTAGGGCGTTCTGGGCTGACAATGGGGCTAATGAGTGGTATTCTGAGGTCATGTATCAAAGAGAAAGAAAGCAACAGAGGATAGAGAAAAAAAATTTGAATTTTGCTTTGTCATGTTGGGGCTTTCTGAAAACTTAATGTTTACAGTTATTTAGTGTGGGGGGGCAGGTAGGGCTTGCGTGTACCACAGCAGGTGTATGGAGGTCAGAGGACATCTTGCAGGAGTTGACTCTTATTGTCCACTCTGTGGGTCCTACGGATCAAACTCAGGTTGTGGACTTGGTAGCAAGCAGCTCCACCTACCGATTGGTCTCAAGCCTTGCTTTACTTCTACCAAGACTGTGGTCCTGTGAGGAGACTCTTCCTCTGGAAACTGTGGTAGTTGAACCTCTCCCCTAGTCCCTGCAGCGCCTGTGCTCAGCAGCAGGGGGCGCTATCCCTGATTCCTTTCCATTTCTCTCCCTCTCCCTCTCCCCTCCCCTCCCCTTTCCTTCCCCCTCTCTCTTTCTTTCTTTCCTTTCCTTCCTTCCTTCTGTTCATTTTTCATTTTTTCCTGTTTTCTTCTTTCTTTTCTTTTCCTTCTTTCTTTCCTCTGTTTTCTTTTTTCTTTATTCAACTCAGTCTTTCATACAAAGCATCAACTGTAGCATTCCAACTGCAGGGCCTCCCCTCCCTCCACCTCTCCCACCGCACCCCACTCCACCCAGACAGTTCCACCTTTGTATTTAGGGATTTAAGGACACTCTCACTCTTGAATAGTTCAAGCCCCAAGTAAACAAGAAGATTTTTCTTACAAAGTATCCCAGCTTTGTGCTCTTAGTGTCAAAACTTAAAGAGAGCTGGGAACAGAAACATTTAAACTAAGTGACAGTATGCTTTTATTTTTAGTGAAAACATTTTTGTCTTTGAGATAAACTTGAATGATTAGGTTTCTCAGTCTCTTTTGGTAAAACAATACACAGTGTGTGCTAAATGCTCAACAATTGTGCCATTAGAACAAGTTCTATAGATATTAATTTGCAGTTAATCCTCCTTCATTATCTCCATTAGCTAACAATGCATGTAATTACTGCTCTGCCAGGCGAAGACATCCAAAACACTAACTTTCCCACAGACTCCAAATATTCAGTAAGCACTCGCTCCAGTTCATTATGTTAATAACATATGTCACAACGCTCCTATTAAATGTGTATTAATTAAACACCACCCATGTAGCAAACCTTCAATATCATTTTTACTATAACTTTTTACCTTTCGGATACAGTAATTATAACGGCTACAAGGTACCATTATAATAAAGGTAAACTTAACTTTGTAAAACCTAGGTTTGTAAGCAACATTATAGTCAATTCCAAATGTATTCTGTTTTTAGCATTCATTAAAGTGGAGAAATGTTATTGAACAAAATATAAAATGTTTCTAAGTAATCTTTTTTAATTCCATAATTCTCTTCTCAAAAATCATTAGGAGTTAGGAACCAGGTCTGCCCCAAGCCCACCTTCAGTGACTCAGGGCCAGAAGTCACACCATCGCTAGCCAAAAAATGCAACATACCCACTGTTGCAGTGAGTCACCTACCCTTTAAAAAGTCCAGGCCCTCATAGTCTCTCTGTGTGTCTTTCTCCAATCTCTGTCTATCTGTCTCCCTCTGGTCTCTCTGTTTCTGACTCTCTGTCTCTGTCTCTGTCTCTGTCTCTCTCTCCCCTCCCCACTTCAAGGCAGCCTTTCACCCCTCCCCCTCAATAAGTCTCTTGCGTAAGATCTGCTGCATGGTGTGATATCTGTGGCATTTGTTGGGCCCCAATCTGTCAAGATACTCTTCTGCCACAAACCCCAAACAATTGCCACCATCAATGTGTGTTTATTTTGCTATTCTACTACATATGTTTCTATAAATAATTAAATATGCCAAAATATTGCCTTATATATTGCAATATTTGTAACATAGTATTTTGTAGCCTTAAATTGGATAAAAAGGGGATGGATTTTCTAAGGTAGTTTATAAATAATTCATAATTGAAATATGACAAGAAATTAGAAAAAGCACAATGTCAGGTAATATTGGAATATTATGGAACGAGATGTCTAATGGTGGCTTTGTAAACCTTCATAAACTGAATTTGTTCTTTCAAAAGAAAACTAAATATGATTTTAAAAGTCAAAAGTAAAGCTCAGCAGGAAAATAAACTAAATATCAAATTAAAGCCAAAGAAGAAAACTTCTGTTACCTTGGGGCTCCTCATGTAACCATGTGAGTGGTGGGTTAGAGGTTCTTAACTTAGAACTAATTGAGATAACAACTGTTATGGCTACACAGGGTGATTTATTTAACCCATTGTGTGCCAGGCACTAATGCCTCAAACCCGCTGTAACTAGTGCTGTATTAAATAAAACTTATCCTCTATTCACTTTTCACAATAACTACGTAAGAGAGATGTGAATGCTATGCACTTCTTACAGACAAGAACAGCAATGGTCTCTAAGGGGAAATTGGCTGATGAAAGTCGTAGGATGGGCAAGGATTCTACAGCTTCATCTATGGCTTGTTCCTAAGCACAGCAGGTACTCAGCCCTAGTTCCCAGTCCTGGGACTTCCTCGGAGTCCACCAGAGCCTTACAAGCTCATCCCTCTGTCTGAAAATGGGAATAACAATTCTATGTACCCGAACCACTGAACTGGCTAGACAGTTCATAGATGGTGCTCCTCAGAACATGGGGCTGAAAATGGTGCGTGGTACACTATTGATGAGATGAGAAAACAAAGTGTTGAAGATAAGGAAAGCTAGCTGGCTGTCTTTTGATCAAAGTTTCCATTAAAAAAAAAAAAGTATGCCCTTTTAAAATTCCTTCTGGTCTTACCTTGCTTAACAGAAAACCATCACATGACAGCCACTGTCAACCAAAATTCTACACCTGGGAGGAGGGCAGACAGTAAAGCAAGCCAGAAGGGAAGAGTGAGCCAGCAGGAAGGAGGCCTTGGAAGGACTGTGCATGCACAACTGCCTGGAGTGACTACCAAGCCCTGACTCACTGTGATCATATGCATGTATTAGTTTCCTGTGATAGGTTCTTAAAACAGAAACAGAAAGTAATATTCAAAGACTGCCTGTTCATCCTCATTGTTCATTACTAATTTTTTTTTGAGATACTAAGTAGCTCAGGCTGGCCTAGAACATGTAGACCAGGCTGACCTTGAACTCACGGACCAACCTTACCTCTGCTTCCTGAATGTTAGGACATCAAATGCATGCTGCCGCACCTGCCCGTTGCTTTAGACAAGTTAGAATTGTGTGGTATTTTTCATAGGACTTTGTGTTTTAAAAAATCTCCTTGTATGAATTGTGACAGTCAAGACCCTAAAAGAAGACTTGCCAAAAAACTGGTATCAGGAAACTAAAATTCAACATAATTCATAATACTTTTAAAAAAATCTCTATATACCTTTGTATATGTGTGGGCACTTAACTACACCTATGTGTGGTAGTGTGTCTACACGTGTGGGCATTTACCACACCTATAATCATACATGTAACAATGTGTGGTAGGGTACATGTGTGGGCATTTACTACACCTACAACCATACATGTAACTATGTGTGGTAGGGTACATGTGTGGGCATTTACTATACCTATAACCATACATGTAACTATGTGTGGTAGGGTACATGTGTGGGCATTTACTACACCTATAACCATACACCACTATGTGTGGTAGGGTACATGTGTGGGCATTTACTACACCTATAACCATACATGTAACTATGTGTGGTAGGGTACATGTGTGGGCATTTACTGCACCTATAACCATACATGTAACTATGTGTGGTAGGGTACATGTGTGGGCATTTACTACACCTATAACCATACATGTAACTATGTGTGGTAGGGTTCATGTGTGGGCATTTACTGCACCTATAACCATACATGTAACTATGTGTGGTAGGGTACATGTGTGGGCATTTACTACACCTATAACCATACATGTAACTATGTGTGGTAGGGTACATGTGTGGGCATTTACTACACCTATAACCATACATGTAACTATGTGTGGTAGGGTACATGTGTAAGCCCCTCTCTTTGTAATTAAGGAAGCCAGCTAAGTGCTTACTGTATAAAGATTAGGCAAAACGCCTTAAACAGGAAGGATAATCAGTAAAGGTCTCAGTGGACATCATTGGCACACACACGGACTGCTTCTACTGAAACCGTGAACTTGGTCTAAGTAACCTTTTGTCCCCTGCCACAGCATTGGCTCAGGCAAACTGTAAGCAGTGCCCTTTGTCTTTTGCAAAATATCCTTTCTCTGGTCACCAGTCCTCACTCTGGATCTGGTCAGGTTCAGGGATGAGACAGCTGAGAACACCAAGGTCGTCTAACCCACATAGTCAGCTCTAAGTCCTGGGTCTCTTCCTATTAAGGGAACTAACCAATGGTCTTGTGATGTGCTAAGCCATTTTACTGCTCAACACCCAACTGTAGGCTTATATTTTTTAAATCCTACTTTAATAAGTGTTCTTAAATGTGTTAACCTCCCTTCTAGCCCACCACCCACCAGATGGAGGGAAAGGGAAAGGTTAATATGGCCAAGCAGGATATGGACCTGCTTAAAAATCGTTCTTTGGGGGCGATTTTAATCTTTGTTGTCAGAATATTAGTGTACTTCAGTTCACACAAATCAGCAGTGGTAGCTGGATCCACTCACAAATACCATTTACAAATTAGCAATGGCAGTTTGATCCAGAAACAAAACAAAACAGAAACACAACCATGAGTTTTGCCAATTGGATGAGTCTGTGCGGAAGCTGGAAGGAGTCACCAAAATATCATGAGAAGTTCTTTGGTGTGTTTCTCTCTACAAAGTCACAACAAACAAAACCAGCAAAAACGGCAAGTGAACCGGTGTCACGGCATCGTCAGTGAAGACCAGCATCAACAAAGCCCAGCAATAAACAACAGAGGATGTCAAGGCAAACCAAGGCCATGCAGCATCCGCCGCTGTCCGTGGGGTTACAGTCAGACCCTTCCCAAACATCACGTGTTCTCCCAAGTGTCCAGTCTAGCAAAACATCCCATGGCCTTTTCATAGGCAACTTCCAAAAATCTACCACATGTCTGTTCTCAGCAAAACGTCCTTCCCGCAACTGCTTCAACAAAACCATCCTCTCATAAGACAGTTTCTTTAAAAAAAAAAAATGAATCACATGACCACATGAAACCGAGTCTCCAAAAATTAAAAAATTTCCACTTCACTTAACTTCTAACAGTTTTGAGAATTTTTCCGAAGTAGTGACTTTTATGTCTCTAGTGGCTATTATCCATTCTTAATGTCTATATTGCTATTGGTTTTTTTAAATATTTGCAGGCATAATAAGTAAAAAAAAATGAAAGGGAGAAACAAACAAACAAATGAAAAAGAAGCAAAGAAAGAAGCAGAAAGAAACAAAGCAAAAGAAACAGACCAAAGGGGTCCCGAATTTTCAGGAGCAGTGGTGTGAATTGGCCTCCAATTGGTGGTACCCTTTGGGAATGATTAGGAGGTGTGGCCTGATGGGGGCGGGGCATCACTGGGTTTTGAGGTTTTAAAGCCTCTGACCGCGATCTGTTTTCCACCTCCTGCTTACTGATAGGGATGTGCACTCTTAGCGGCCGCTCCAGCCTCCGGCTACCTCCCCTCCACCATGGTGACCGTACCCCTCTGAACCGTAAGGCTGAAATGAGTTCTTCCTCAGCCGCTTTGGTCACGGTGTTTTATCACAGCAGCAGGGAGGTAACTCCCACATCAGCAATCCCTCTGTGCCCAGGGTTTCACACCCTGCAATGCGATGAGCCGCAGAAACCCGCACTCACCTCCGGGGCGCTCGTGCTCTCCATCCGTGTGCAGCAACATGGCGATCGGCATGCCCACGTTCTTGGATCGTCCTGCCACAACCACGTTTTTCCCAAATGTTTCAATGCCTTTAAAAATACAGTCTCCTTCAATGCGTGACTAATGCAAGGGGCAAATTAAGTATGTGAAAAGTCCACAGAAGCATTCTGTAAAAACTTCTAATTAAGTATGGATTTCATACCCTGTCTAGAGCATGCCCTCACTGGATTATTTATAAATATTTCTCTTAATGCTTCTTGGATTTGCCACTTCCTTTCTCATTATGTCCTCATTTTAAAAAAAACACAAAAATTCTCAAGTTGCCATTAAAATCCTTTTAAATACCAAGTTTCCCAGGAAGTGCACAGTCTTAAAATACATTAACTGCTAATTAGACTAGAAGTTCATACAACAGTATTAAGCACGAATGGCAGTCGGGCTTCTAGCGAAATGGGATAACAGAGTGGAAGGTTCATGCACTTTTCTTCACAAAATCAAGCAGTACACTACAGAGTTAACGCTGTATCTTTTGTGGGCACCAGGAAGACATTGGAACCAAGCTGTGTCCAAGTACTAATGAGCAACTGTGTGATTCTAGAATCTGCTTTCTCTTGGAGAGTTTGTCGATCAGTTAGAAAGCAGAGGATTAGAAGGAAAAAGATGATTCCAGAAAGGAAGTGACTGGGGGGGGGGGGCAGGAAAGCCATTGTGTGCTAAGCCACCGAGCTCCATGAATGTACCTTCCAGCCTGTGAGACTATGTTGAGTCTAATACTGTCAAAGCCTGCATGCTTGTATTAAAAACTATAGTCAGTGGGCAGGGAGCCTATATACCCAACACATTATCTTAGTAAGAAAATGTTCTCCACTTTGACAAGATCGTCGTCAAAATTCATAATTTGAAAGTAGGAAGTCTTGGCCACATCTGGGTGGTCCGCTCTCGCTGAAAGCTACAGTGTCTCTGCCTGTCACATGCTCTTCCGGTTTTCTCTTATGCTCTCCTGTTATGTGCGATTGATAAACGTACAGCCCTTTTACAGGCTTTAGTTTCTGCCCATCACTTCAATCACGTGTACACAGAGGTGGTTCTACCCAGCCAAGGCCCCGACGAGGCTCCTCGGCAGATGATCCTGGTTTCACACACACCCAGGTTACCAACCTGCTCTTTTGATGATTTCCCAAACGGCGCTGGCCGTGGCGGGGATCAGCGAATGCTGGTCAAGGCACAGTCTTCCGATATTGATAATGTGAAACCCATCTACGTCTTTTTCGGGAGCGATCCCATTGCATATTGTTCTCTCATCCACGTGGTCTGAAAAATCAAATACAATTGGTCTCCTTTAAAATGTCTGCTTCTGTGAAAGCTGGAGAATGGGAAATGGGGGTGTATAGCTGGACCACTTATGATTTCGCTCAGGAGACTGGCTACATCTAGAGCGTGGGCTACCAAGGGCTTACAGCAGCCGAGCTAGTGAACTGTCTGTAATTGAACCCTTCTATGGGAGTGCAACAGCAAGTAGGTACAAGCCTTTGCCCCACCGTGCTTGCAGATTTAAGGGGTTCGAATCCACTTTTCTCTACCACAAGATGCTTCCACTAATAGACTATTGTTAAAAATTTAAACAGGGAAAATTACATGGGGTAAGAGAGAAAGCCACAGGGGATAACCAAATGTGGTCATAAATTCTGCTAAAAATCTTTGACTCACCACTAACGGCAAGGACTAAAGAGGAAGCAGGGTTACAGCTATGGCACAGGAAACAAAAAACAAAGCTGAGATGTCAGTCTTGGACAGGCATTTTCACAAACCCTCCGCTTAACTACAGTGTCAAATAAATATTCTCTGGATGCTACATTGAAAAGCAAGACAGAAAATATTTATCAGGTGCCTGCTTGGCCCAATCTCATCCATAATTGTTCATCATTAACAAGAGGAGGGCAGGAGAGGAATGGGAACAAGGCTAACCTCACAGAGCCACGCCACCCCAATCTGAGTCTACTGTGGACATTGGAAATGGAGTGGGTGGGGGCCTCTAGGCCACTGGTTCTCAACCTTCCAAATGCTTTGACCTTTAATGCAGTTGTTCATATTGCGTGACCCCGACCATAAAATTATCTTCATTTTATACTCCATAACTGTAACTTTGCTACTGTTACGAACTGTAGCGTAAATATCTGTGTTTTCCGATGGTCTTACACAAAGTGGCACCCACAGGTTGAGAACCACTGCTCCAGGCCACTAAAGGAGTGGATCTCTTTCTCCACAGGTCTACAAACTCCCTCTCCTACAGACACAGAGACGGCTCATGATTCTGGGGACTTGCTATGCAGACACCAGGGTTAGAGCCTACGCATCCTTCCTAAGCTTAGCTTTGTTTTTATGATTCTCTGGTGTGCACTGAAGTGTATGTGGACATCGAACAAGACCATATTCCTTCGAAGAGGTTGGGAAAAGTTTTAAGTCCTCTGTCTCTGAAACATTATCTGTAGTAATTTCTGTCAAACATTACTACCTTCAAAGCAGTGTGTATTCTATAAAAGAAAAGACTCAAAAAAGTATTTCTTTCCTAATAAAATTTAGAGCCACAGTAGCTAGGAAGAAATGGTGCTTTGGGGACCTTGCCTGCCCAGGGAAAGTCTCAGGATCAGTAATTTAGACTCAGATTTTTATTAGCTATCCCTCTCCCATAACTTGTCTGGCCAGAGTTTTTGAAGATTAAATTAATAATACAGAGGACTAGAGACGGAGCCTGTGCACACACATATTTTGATTTTTTAATTAAATTATTTGAAAAATTTTTTGTATATATATGCATATATTATATCTAAACCTTTTTAAAAGAAATATACACATACAAATTGTATTTTGAGATGAATAGACTCAGAAACAGATGATAAAAGAAAAAGCAAAAGATGGGAAGGAAAGCCAGAAACTACTGTTTTCATAAATTCCTTAATGTGAAGAAGGTTTTGTTTGTTTAATTGTTTGTTTTTGAGACGTCTTAAAACAGATATGCCCATAAACTTGGACATAAAAATCACCCTCTTAGGATGTTTTCACCCTGGGTGTGAAAGAGACATTACTGGCTACAGAGACCAACCAATCCCTCAAAGACCCCAATGGTCTCAGTGCTAACACAGTTTCAAAGGGTGCTTGCTCGGTGCTGCCACCTGGTGGTACTACACTCCATTTACAGGACAGTTTACCTCTTGTCTACCATTAAAAAAATTACTTAAACAAATTTTAAAGTAAATAGACAACATTATTAAGGTAGGACTATAAAAACCCATGTCAAAATTATTTGAAGCTAAAATGTCTTCTAGAAATATTGTTTTTTCCTTTGAAATGAATCTTAAATTGAATTAACAATAATTCGCAAATAATTCATTATTTTTTCATAATAAGGTATATTCAAATCTGCCGCTGAAAATGAACACATTGACAAAACCCTGTGTTTACCCTTTAGACAAACAATCTATTGAGCCATCTCCATTCCTGTTCCAACCTGCTTCAGATGTCACCCTGACTCCTGCAGCTCTTATCCTTTCAGTGCCTGAGTCTAAAAGATGTAATGGGGGGAGAGAGCATCAGACTGGTGTAATATTTACACATGTAATAAATCAGAATTTTAAATTAATATTCTGTGGCAAGCGATTCTTTATGCTGATTATTTTATTTGATGTTCAAAACCCCATACGGAGCAGGGGACGTCTTTACGTACCAGATGGGGAGATGGATGCAGAGGGGTGACTAGTTAACGGCAGGGTCAAGACTCAGAATTTCATTATAAGACGTGCCTTTCCCGCGTCACTGTCTCTCTGAATGTGAAATGGTGTGGCATGAACACAGGCACTACAAACATTTACAGCGTTCACTAGCTTAGACTCACATCTCGGAACTGTATGAACTGTGATTAATACATTAGCAGGGGGAGATCAGTCTCCCTGGATATCATTTAGCTAATCAGAGGGAACGAACTCAATCTCTCTATTCTTATCACCAAATACGCATAATAACAGCTCCACTCCCCAGGGTTACTGTAAAAATTCAAACTGGAGTAATAAATATAAACTCTTCATACAACCAAGGCTTAGTTCAGTGGGTGCCAACCACTGGTATTTTTGTGTACACGCTGTTGGCTTTTTGTATATAAAAGCACCTTCTCTCAAACCTCCCTCACATTTCCAGTTTCCTATTCAGGGAACACAAGCCTCAAGCAGTTTGTCTGTACAACAGATAGGTAACCAGTGCCATCTACTGGCCATTAGTGACAAAATCACCAAATAAACGTCACAAAGGCAACGTGTGAATATGTATTTGATTTTGTTGGAACAAACTAAATATAATGGAGTCAGGAACTCTGACAGGGAATATAGTAGTCTGAAAAATGACTCTAAGACATTTTTAAATTATAAAAAATTATATATATATATATGCATATATATACATATACACACACACATACACACACACATTTATATTTGTAGTATGTAATATGATGTTCTGCCACACGTGTACTTTATGTAACGGCTACCTGAATCTAATCATCACATTCTATACTTCTTTTTGTGTGGTAAGAATATGTAGACCTGTTTTGTGGCAATACACAATTCACTCTCCCATGGTGTTGTCCAATAGGTCTTTGGAAGTTACTTGTCATATCTAACCAAAGTATTAAGTTCCTTGGCTAATACTTCAAACCCCCCACCCCCACCCCAGCCCCTTATAGACAGTTCTACAGTGTGTTTCTCCAGGTTTGAAATGTTCGTTTGTTTGTTTGTTTGTTTGTTTGTTTCTGTGTTTATGGCATGGCCTCACGGAGCCTGGGCTGGCCTTGAGTCACTGTGCAGCCAGGCTTGGCCTAGTTTGACATGTTTCAGACCCCACATGTTAGTTCAATACTGTCTCGGGACGTGGTTTGTTTCAAATGCAGGTCCTTTCCACATGCTTAAGAAGACTGCTTTCCTGCCATTTGGGTGTACGAATATGTCTGTATTTTGAATATTACCCTATTATTAGATGTTCATGGTTCACAAACGTTTTCTCCAACTCTGCAGTGTTGCCTCTCACTCTGCTGTTGACTTCTTTCTGTATATCAGTTTTGAGTGTGATATTTTCTCGCTCTTCGTGCATTGCTTGGGGGTGTCTCAGCAAGAAATATTAGTACAGACCAGAGGCTAAGACACAGTCTCTGGATTTTCCTTTTGTAGTCTATCGTTTCATTTAAGTGTTTAGGTACGTTTGCTTTAAAGGGTGATATGAGAGTCTATGTCTTTCTGTTTCCTCCCACACCATTTCTCGATGAGCACGTCGTTTCCTCCAGATCTGTTCATAGAAATTCTGACAGACATAGTTGACCATGAGTGGGTTGTCCCGCTCTGTCCAATGTGCTTCACGGATTCAGTGTTGGTTCCACGTTGCTATGACTACGGTAGCTCTGCAGTGGTTTCTGAGCGCAGGTGGCTTGACACTGCCACCTTTCTTCTGCCTTTGGTTATTTGGGACTTTTGTGGCTCCGTATGAATTTCAGGATTGCCTTTTGTTTCTTTGGGAAGTGTCATTGGAGTTTTGGGCAGGATTTCATTGACTTGGTAGATCACTGTCAACAGCCTGGCCCTTTTAAAATGAGTACTATAAATAGTTCGTGAAACTATTTGAGTACTGTCTAAATGCAAGTGTGGGGACTTTCAAATGAAGCAAACTCTGAGTTGACGGCTTGCAAATAAAATCAGACTCTCTCCCATTTTTGCACAAGCTAGGCAATTGATTGACAAGTACTACTGGATACTTTGGACAATCAATTTAATGTCAGTAAACTCCTGATCGTCTTTAAATCTCATTTCCCTGCAGGATAAACTAGAGTGCCCCGTGTGTTTGCTTCTTCCCTAGTTTTGAAAGAAAGAGATGCATCCCGACATCAGCTTTTCCAGGACGCGTCTGCAGCGTCATCTGCAGACCATTTTTCTCAATGGGAAACTTTGAAAACATCTAAGATCCCTTCCGACCTGATCATGTTTCAAAGCAGTGGTTCTCAGCTTCCTGATGCTTCAAACCCTTGATACGTTTCCTCACTTTGTGGCAACCCCAACCACAAAATTATTTTGTTGCCGCTTCACAACTGTAATTTTGCTGCTGTTATGAATTGTAAATGTAAGTGTCTGATTATATAGGATATCTAATATGCGGCCCTGTGGGGGCTATCCACCCAGAGGCTGAGAACCACAGATTTAAGGTGATGTCATAGCAGAGGGTAAGAATGAGAAAGCTGAGATTTACAACAAAAGGAAACCTTCGGTATATATTGAGATACTGTGTGTTTGTATAACAAAGCATGAATGTGGTCCATCAATTTAAATATTAGCTCACGTCACAATGGCATCATGCAGTCTTGCTTTCGTCACATCAGATAAGAGTTTATCTACTGGGTGATTTAAAAATTCAGATATTATCCCCTACACTTCACCAGTACACTTGCATAGTTTAGACACAATCGGATTTCAGACCTATGGTCCAGTGAAATCATATCAGCCCTCCAATAGCATCACTCAAATTTCAGCTCTGGTGCTACACTAACCATGGCTATGTAAATGCAGTGGGCACTGAAGCTCAAGCATCTTGTCACAGGCAAGCTTGGCGATCCTTGGCCGACCTTGTATTTCGGGAGCATTGAATGTTTACTATTCGGTTTGCGTGTAGACATAATGTGTGTCCACTCTGCACCCACGTGACGTTCAAACACAGAACAGATCAAGGGGATGAGCCTATCAATGTGAGAGATAGAGAGACAAGATGCACTGATGCTGTGAGTAGATCGGGAAAACAGTGGGCAGCAGGGAGATGCAGGTGACGCCTATGCCTTTGTGAAGCAAAGGAGGAGCTACGCTGTAAACCCTGGCATCAATGAGATCCGACACTAGTGTGAATGGAGACGTGCAAACACTGGATCCTGTGAGATGTCGCTGTGCAACACAGAACTCAGTGAAGGCCAGGGTCAGGAGATAAAGCAAGGGGCTGTGGTGAAAAGCAAGACAGAATCCCAGAGGAAGCAGCGTCTGCTGAGACGTCACAGTAGGGAGGTCCCAGCAATGCCCCTGAGGTTGACTGAATACACACACAAGAGATCAACCGCTCAGGAAGGAATGTCAGGTGCGTGCCAGCCACTGAAAAGGTGTTTGCTCCCCCTCAGTCCTACACTGAGCAAGCGGTCACTGTGCAAACCCCTCCCGATGTAGCTTTATTTTAAAAATTAAACAAAAAGCCAGACACTTTAATTCTGTGTCTAATGCTTCGAAAGATAATATCGTAAATAAATATTAGTCATACTACTTTTTATTTCCTTATATATCGTCAAACCACAATAAGATAGTTTTTAATACGTGACCAAAGTGTTCAAGAGACACAAAAGAACTGCTAATTTTCCCCATTGTTTTTTCAGGAGCACGGCCTGCCTTCAGCTTGCAGTCTGCTGCGGCTGTGCCCTGCTGTAGAGACAGGTATGTTTTGCGCAGGCCTGAATTTTCCATCCACAGTTTTTCATCTCGTAAGTATAAAGCATTAAGAAACTGTTAGCTATTGCTGCGGTACTAAGAAAACAGTCAGTCTGCTTCTGAACATGTTTTACAGTTTGCCCCCGATGTCACGAGGTGCCCTTTGTCCGGCCCAGCCCAGAGCATACCTGGAAGGGGTAGTTGAACTAATATCCCACTGACTCTTGGGTCCATGTTCAGTTGATCAGTGATATCCAAAAGTTCCTCCTGAGAAACATTCTTGGGCTTCACGATGAGCTCACTGCAGATGCCTGGAGGAAAACCAAGCAGAGGAAGTCACTTGAATACCATGTGGCCTTCATTAAAGAACTCTTCTCCAGTGAGCGACTGGAAGGAAAGCCCTTTTGCAAAGTCTCTGTTCTGATCACCAGGAGGAGGGATCATGGATTCTCTCCTGATTCCTGTGCACTGTTTGGCTGCTACTCCAGGTAACAGCTTGTGCTGATTGGTGAAGCTGGCTCATAGAAGACTTGAAGAGGCCCAGGAGACCGGAAATCAGTGAGGTTTAAGATTCAGCTAAAGCAAATGTAATAAGTATACAGGCTCTTTAAATGCGAAGAGCCCTAGTGCCTCGCTCACAAAATATGAAATCACACTGAAAAAATTCCACAAGAACCCTGAAACAGTAAGATATTCACCCGAGCTTTAGTGATTGAATAATTGAATATCTCTAATAATAACAATCCGTGCTATGTGAATGGTGCTTATTGGCTAACCGTCTCTCATAATTATGTAATCTTATGTGATGTCTTAATCAGGGTTTCTATTCCTTCACATAACATCATGACCAAGAAGCAAGTTGGGGAAGAAAAGGTTTATTTAGCTTACACTTCATCACCAAAGGAAGTCAGGACTGGAACTCACACACAGGGCAGGAACCTGAAGCTAATGCAGAGGCCATGGAGGGATGCTGCTTACTGGCTTGCTTCCCCTGGCTTGCTCAGCTTTCTTATAGAACCCAGGACTACCAGCCCACGGATGGCACCACCCACAATGGGCCCTCCCACCCTTGATCACTAATTGACAAAAGGCTGGGCAGCTGGATCTCATGGAGGCATTTCCTTGAGGGAGGCTCCTTTCTCTGATAACTCCAGCTTGTGTAAAGAAGACATACAAAACCAGCCAGCACGTGTGGTAACGGAAACGTTTAGTGACAATTACAGCTGACACACACACCTACCTACAGCAGAAGCGGCTCTGATCTTATTCCTGACGTAGGTGTGGCTTGCTGGGTTATCTCCCACTAAAATGATACTGAGGTGAGGCCTCCTGTTCCCAAGAGCAAGCCACGATTCCACACCTTGCTGTAGTTCTCTCCGGATCTGTTTGGCCATTTCAGTTCCTGAGATGATAACGGCTTCGTGTCTGTGGGAAGCAAAACACTACATATAACACTAAGAAGCCAATAAGAAACACTCGACTGAAGAAATGTAAGGTACGGGAAGATTCAAAACAACCGTGGAGCCTGCTAAGATGACTGGGCAGTTAAGAGAACCCGTTACTCTTGCAGAGAAAGGATCAGATCCAGTTCTCAGCACACACGTGGTGGCTCACAACTGACTGTAACCTGTAAGTGACCTCCACAAGCACTGGTACACAGCCATGCATGTAGGCAGAGACACATAAAACAAAACTAAATATTCAAAAACTACTGTGAGTGTCTAAAATTTGACTTTTCTGACTACCCCTGACCTTCACTTTCAGGTTCATAAATAGTACTAATGAGCTCTGGGAAGGATTATAATTCCTTTGTACTTCTATCTTTTAATCTGCCCCCTCTAAACTAAATGGGCTCGTGCCCCACCAAATTTATGCTGAAATTCTAAGCACCACTGTTCTAAGATTAGGAGGATGATCTTTGAGAGGGGCTCGGTGTAGGGGGTCACTGCGAACACCATAGCCAACAGAGTAACGGTCCACGGGAGCAAGAACGAAGTCTTGTTCAGCATGACTCGGTAGACGGTGCTGGTTCACACTTTGAAAGCCTGGAATTGGGCAGTTTATTTTAGGCATATGTAAGTGCAGGACAACTTTATAAAACAATGTTTTCTTATGATAATTAACTCAATCCCATGTATACAACAAAACTTAAGGTGTGATTATAATTAAACTCTTTTCAAAGTACATGTGACCTCTTCCACAAAGATGGGCTTTATTGATTGACAGGTGACACCTCCAAGGTCTTGTTGGGAATCAGTTCTAGTGCTTTGTCTTGATTTGACCCCCAAATCTGGAATCTGCAATCTGTATGTCCAGATGCTGAAGGTCCCTGTCCCCAGTTGGATTTTGATTGATCAATAAAGAACCAACAGCCAATGGCTGGGCAGAGAGAGAGGGAATAGGACAGACTGTGCTGGAAAAGAACAGGAGGGACTAACAGCTGAAATATAGGTACGAGAAGAAAATTGTCCCCCAGAATGGCTGCACAGAGGGGTCTTGGGCAGCAAAGATAAGTTGGCCACCCAGAAGGAGACAGGGCAACAAGATAAAAGCTGGATTTAAGAGGTATTAAGTCAGGATAGCCAGGGGGAGAATGGGCCATCTTTGGGGAGGTTTAGAAGTGCCCAGCCATTGAGCTAGTGGTAAAGGCATAACAAAATTAGCTGGTGTGTGTGTGTGTGTGTGTGTGTGTGTGTGTGTGTGTGTGTGTCTTTCATTTGTGAATCCATCGAGCTATTGGGCTGGTGCAGTGCACACTCGACCCACCAGGAGCCAAAGCGGTTAACTAATCCACAGCTGCAGGGTCTTGGGGAGGATCTGGTATAGTCTTGGTCACACGGATAGTGATTAAGCACCTCTGCTCCCGTTTGTAAAGAACATGTGACATTTCCTATAAAGACGGGTTCTATCGCTGAGAAACAGTGCTCAAGCTAAGGGTGTAGGGAGGATAACTGAGATAAACATACGAGTCTGGGAGCCCACTATGGCCTGGCCATAGAGATAGATAGTACAGGGATCACCGGGCTTAACCACACCCATTCCCAGCCTTCTGGGAAGAAAGCAGGCTATGCATCCCTTCCTTTGAAGGAACAACCCTGCATATCTATCATTTCTGGCTTCCCAAATGCTAACCTGTGAGCACATGAACCTCTTGCCCTCACAGGTTAGACCGTGAGGCAGAGCCTTTGTAAATGAGTTCAATGCCCTTACGAGTCCTTCCAGAGGCTCCCATTCACCTTCTTATGCATTAGCACATGGAAAAATTACTTCATGGTGACACAATGAGGAGAAAGGACAGTGCCTTCGTGGGTTTGTGTTTGTTTCATATATTCTAGGCATTAGTCCTATATCTGAAGTGTAGTTGGGTTTGCCCATTCTGCAAGCTCCCTCTTCCCTCTGGTTATTGCTTCCCTGACTATGTACAGGTGTTTCAGACAATCCCATCTGTCAGGATTGTTCCCACTGTCCTTGGGGCCTTTCTGGAACATTCTGATCTATCTCTGTATCTTTTGCTTTTAAGGACCTTTTAAACATTTTTTGAGAATTTCATGCATGAATATTGTATTTGCATCATTTCTACCCCAGTCCCTCCCCACTCCAGCTCCTCTCATGCTCCCTCACTCTCTCTCAAATTCATAGCTTCTTCTTTAATTATTAGTGTTTCACACACACTCACACACACACACACAAACACACATATACATACAATATATATCATATACATAAACACAACTTACAGAGTCTATTTAGTGTTGTGTATTTAGGACTGACCACTTGACGTTGGGTAATCTACAAGGGGGACAATCCCTAGAGAAGACTGATTTTCCTTCTCCTAGGAATTAGCAATTGCCTTCCTCTAGGACTTGTGAAAGTCTACCATCCACACTGGCATGTCAACTGTGATTGTCATTGTGCAGTCTTATTTAGGTGATGTGAATTACCACAGAAACAGGAAATGTAGCAAAGGATCATGGGGAGGGAAAGGGACACAGTGTGGCACAGACTCTATGAGGGAGACATTAGAAAAACAGGAGGGCTCTTAACTTGGGGGAACAGAGGAAGGCAACCAGAAGGAAAGAGAGGGAATGGGTTAGAAACTTAAGGATAAATATTTTCTGTTTAACTGAAAACGTATACTATATATGCACACATAAATAATTTAAATGAAGTTACACCACTTAGGGTGATAAGGCCTTCCCCTCAAAGCCATACACTATCCAACAAAAACCCTAGTACCAGACATGCAAATCCTCCCTTCAAGAACAGCACAGGCTGTTTCTGTTGCCCATTTCTGTCTATTGGAACTTGAAGGTAAGAATCTGTTGCTGAAGACATCATCTACTTTGGCCCAGGACTCAAAGGAATTGAACTAGAACTGATCTAGGAGACTCTTAAATATCATATGCACTTCTCTACAGCAAAGAGAAAGGCTTTCTCACCCCAAGGTCTTTGATCATTTTTGTTTTGATTTTTGTCCTGGATGAGAAATGTGGACCTAGTTTTATTTTTCTACATGTGGAAACCTAGGTTTCCCACCACTAGGCTGACTCTTCTAGAGTGTTTGTTTTTGATGGTAGTCCCTGCACGGATGTGTGTCTCCTGTTTTATTTTGCTGGTCTATGGATCTGTGATTGTGCCTGCCTGGGCTGCATTGTTTTAGTTATTAGAGCTCTGTAATATAATTTGAGGTGAGGTGAAGATGATGTCTTTATGCAGGAAGGCAGGTACAGGATAGAATGAGGCCTGCCATTGGACGAGAAGGAAGGATGGGCGGGAACAAAGTTTTAGAAAGAGGAGAAGGAGCCAGAGTGAGAGGCGGAGCTGGGAGAACATGGCGGCAGATGTTAAGCTTCTTCTCTGCACATAGATCCAAGTTCTTATGAATATTCTTAAGGGACGGGTGTGTACAGGATTTTGTGCTGTCTAGATGGGCGAATTATATCTTAACAATTAGATCAGAGGTTATTGTGTGATGTGTTCTTTCATGTGGCGACTTAATTGAGTTCAAGAGAAGGTGCGGTGGCAGGACGCACCAAGCCCGACACAGAATTGGGATGTGTGTGCCTGGCATGGTAACGACCGGCCAAGGGAACTGTGAGTGAAATCGGCGGGGCAAGGCGCCACACTGAAGCAGCTCGCATACCTGCCCGGTAAGAGAATACTTGGGGGCAGCATGGAACCACCAAGATAAGGATGCCCCCGCAGTGCCATGCAGGGGGAGGGGTGTGGGCGCTAGCGCAGAATAGAAGGTTACCAGTTTTTTTAATGTTTACCACAACAGTGAAATATTGTAATGTCTCCGGCACTGCTCTTTGGAATAAGAATTGCTTGTGCTATTCAGGGCCTGGTGCTTCCATATGCATTTACAGTGGTTTGATAATTCAGTGAAGACATTAAGCTATTGAAGGGCAGATTGTTTCGGCTACTGATTTCTAACTGCTTTCACAACATTAATTCTGCTCACATATGACCCTGGGAGAGTTTTCTGTCTTCCAATGTCTTTAAATTCTTTCTTCGGTGTTTCCATGTTTCATCTGGAGGTCTTACACTTCAGGATTTTTTAAAATTTATTTCGAGACTTATAAAAAATACTATTGTAAATTTGATTTTTTTTCTGATCTCTGTTTTTGGCTGGTTGACTACTGATATGCAGAGAAGCTTCTGATTTTTCAACACTGATTTTGTACTCTATTGGTTTGCTAAAAATATATATCAGTAGTAATAGTTTCTGGTGTAAAGCTTAGGGTCTTTTGAGTATAAAATATTTGCAAATTGGATAATATGATTTCTTCCTTCCCCATTTCTGTCCCTCTATCTCTGCCCTATTGCCCCAGCTAAGGTTCAGAGCACTGTAATGAGTGAGAGTTGAAAGAACAGATACTCTTGTCTTACTCAATGTTTTATAAGACCAGTGGTCTCTTCCACATTCATTTGAAACCTATGGTTTTGAAATGTGTAATCTTTGCCATGTAAAGGTAGATTCTCTTTATTTCATTCATAGCTTTATCATGGAGGAAAATCAAAATGGATTTCTCTGCCTTAATTAAAATGATCATGTGATTCCCCCTCTTAAGGATGAGCACAGCCTTACAGACACTATCATGTCTATCGGTTATGGAGCATTGAACCAAACATGCTTCCCTGGAATGAAACCGGTTTGGTCTGGATGTGATTTTAATGTGCTCTCGAACTCATTTTACCTGAAATCTTTCTGAGAGAGTTTGTCTTTGTGCATCAGGGAACCTGATCTACAGTTTCCGTCTTCGTGTCGCTGTTCCCGTGAGCACCTTTGGCTTCGTGGATGAATTTGGCTGTGTTCTCTCTTGTGTAACATTAGCATTAGCTCTCCCCTAAGGGTTTGGCAGAATTCTGCCCTGGGTCTACCTGGTCCTGAGCTTTTTGGGGGAGACTGTTTATCGCTGCTTCAATCTCATTGGTCCCTACGGTTCTGTTTAACATGTTTCTCCTTGATTTGACTTTGGTAGAACACAGGTGTCTAGGAATCCATACATTTCTTCTGCATTTTCCAGTTGTTTGGAATATGATGTGAGGTACCTTGACATTTACAGTCCCCTCCCCTTTCATCTCCCTTGTTATTAATTTCGGTCGTCTTCCTTGCTCCCCTTTGGTAGTTCTGCTAAGGTTTTTCAGCTGGTCCCGCCTTTCACTCCTTCAGTTTCCAGTTACCATTGTTCCTTCGTACGTATTGCCTTTTGAGTTTGGATTGTTGTTTTTCTAAGCTCTTGAGGTGTATTGTTGTATTGTTTACTTGAGGTCATCTTGATGTTTTAATCCAAACATTTACAGTTACAAATTTCTCCTAAGAATGGCGTCAGCTCTATCCTAAGGTTTCTGGTAAGCTGTTCCCTCTATTGACTATAAATGTATTGGTTTACTGCCAGGCACCATCTTCCATCAATTGATCCTCACAGCCATGTATAATAGTGCAGTTCAGTTTGGTTACTACACATTAGCATTGTATAGCAAGATGAGGTAGTCTCCCATTCTTGTTCTTAAGATCAAGGCTGCTTTGGCTATTCAAGGTCTTTCAGGTCCTACTTAGACTTTAGGAATTTCTCCTTTTAGGAAAATTGCCTTTAGTATTTTGGCAGGATTCGTATTGACTGTAGGTAATTGCAGATAGTGTTGCCATTTTAATATTAATTTTTCAGACCATAGATGTAAATTTAGAATTTTGGGGTGACTTGTGTTGACTCTATAGGTCATTGCAGATAGTGTGGGCATTTCTATCAATATTAATTTTTCAGATCATTGGTGTAAATTTAAAATGTTATCAGGAATTGTGTTTGCTCTGTAGATAACTACAGACAGTGTGAGCCTTTGAATGTTGTTTGTAGACGATGAATATGAGAGATTTTCCACAGTTTTTCTCCAAACTTTTTCATCAATGTTTTGAGTCTTCAGTGTGCCGCCCTCTTGCCTCTTTGTTAAATTCCATGCTATTGTTGGATAAAGATACTTTCCTATTTTAGGAAAGTCATTCATTATCCGTATATAAAAATGCTACTGATTTCTGGGTGCTGACTGTGTTACCTTCTGAATTCATGCACCAGGTTTTCAAGATTTTTACATGGAAGTCCATGTATCTGTCTCTGCCATTTTGTATGTCATTAATGTATGCCTCTACACACACACACACACACACACACACACACACACACACACTCACACACACACACTTACATAGGAGAATTGATCCTTTCTAATTTGAACTTCCCCCCCTTTACTTGACCTCACTCTGGCTTAGATTCCAATGCTATATTAAAAAGAAGTGGCCAGGGTAGATGTCCTAGCCTTATTTCTGATTTTAGAGGGATACCGTTTAGGTTTTTAGCATTAATCTGTGGGTTATGAAAACAAAGTCAATGTGCTGAGATACTTCCTTTCTATGTCTAATTTATTGAATTCATATAAACACTCAATTTTTAAAATGACTTATCTGCATCGAATGAGACAATCATAATTTCTGGCCTCCACTGTATTCATGTAGAGTGTCACATGACTTTTTTTTTTGCTTATGCGCTGAATCGTTTTGCAACTCAGGCCAATTATTTATGCAATTTACGCAATCCTTTTGATGTCTGATTGAATTGTTTGCTGCTGTTTCACCGAGTACTTTTGCGTCTGTGTTCATTAAGGACCCTGGTTTGTTTCCTCGCGGTGTTCTTGTCTGGTTGTGGTGTCAGACTAATGCTGGGTTTATATGCATTTGACGTGAACTTGAAACTACCTCCTCCTCTTCTACTCTTCGGAAGGAGTTAACAGTGTGGGATCGCTGCCCAAAAGATTGACATGGTCAATCAGGTCCCTACATTGTTTGTTGTTATTGAACAAATGTAGTATTTATTCCAATTCTGGATTCATCAATGCTGTTCACATTTTGTATTTCTTCACAATATAGTCTTGGTGGCTTATGGTTCTAGAAATTTCCCAGTTTCTTCCCGATTATCTGATCTGTTACAATGGAACAATTCCCAGGAGTCTCTTAGCATCCTTCCTGTAGTATATTTGAATTAGAACTTTAAATTTTATTTCTATTTGTGAAAATTTCAATTTCACCCAATTAATTATTGATACTTAACCTCAACAAAACTATTGATACCTCGTTTCAACAAACCAATAACAACACAAAGCAATAAAATTTTATACAGGTTACTCTTTTAAGTATTTGGGTTCTAGCCTGTGCATTTGAGAAGTATTCTGTTGCTGATGGATGGAATGTTCTATATGCTGTGAGCTTAATTTACTTTAAGGTGTTATCCAAACCACTACAGTCCCTTCTGTTTCAGTGTTGGCAACATATATTGTATCTCCTTGAAAAATTGACACAATTATTATGCAATGGCCTTCTTTGTCTCTTTAATAGTTTGTTTTTAAAAAAAAAAAAACCTAAAAGTCTATTTTTTGTACATACAGTCATGTTATTACTGCATGGAATGTTTTTTCCTGTATTACTTTCAGCAAATATGGTATCCCATAATTGAGTCTCTTAAAAGCAGAATCAAGTTAGAGCTTGTTTTAATTTATCCACAAATGCACTCCGTGCCTTTTAATTAGTTAATGCCTTTTAATGCGTAGTCAATATGCAATGACCGTGAAAACGTAAGGGTTTGCTACTGTCACGTTGTTCCTGGTTTCACATGGATCCTTCAGTCCTTTCTTCCCCCTTACTCATTTTTGCCCATAGCTTCATGGAGAGTTCCTTTGAATGGAATGACTTGTGGAAGGTCTTTGGCCTTCCTGGATTTCTTTCCTCATGTAAGGAGTTTTCTCTCATTTATTTAAGGTTTCTGCTCCTTTCATTTTCTGTTCTGAGATTTCCATAATTTATACTTTGGTTCACTTAGGGAGTCCTGTATGTATGGGACCGTAAGGTTGAAAATTCTTTTTTCATTTTCTCTTTTGTGGCTCTAGTGTGGTAAATCTTTGAGCTCACTGAATGTTTTTGTTTTAAAATTTTCTCTGTGTTAAGTTTCCGATTTTGATTATCATGCTTCTGAGTCCACTTAGGTGCGTTCTTGGTTTTGTGTGTGCTTTCTGTAGCTGGAAGAGTTTAAGCTATTTTGAATGCTGTTACTGAAACGCAAGAAAGAGGGGCTATTATTCTGTTACTTAGCTGATGGTACATCTACTGTGGTTATCTGTAGTGTATCAATTATGGTTCATTTAATGCTGTGGGTGGCTATTTCAGCTTCACAGACCAGCTTCAGCAGAGAATCCTTCCACTAGCCAACTCACCACGAGACTCCAAGTGAGCCTTGTTTGAGTTCTTAGGTGAGCAACTGCCTGGACCAAGTAGCCATTAAGTCCACAGCAGTCACTCTGTTGCCTGGATCTTCCAAGACAGACCTTAAGTTTGGGTGTATGGGCCGGCCTGGCTCCAGTGTCTAAATGGATGACTGTCAACTGGCTTTGCTATGAAGGTAATGTTAATCTCTCATAACAAACTAAACTGTTTCTTCCTCCTTTTTGTTTTTTGGAAGCATTCAGTAAGAATTGATCCTCTTAAATTTTTGATAGTGATCATGAGTGAGGCCATTAGGTACGAGGAGGCAGGTCTGTAGCATGTGTCTATAGGGGCAAATCTGGAGCCTTACAAAGTTTTAGGTAAACTGCAATCAATGAAAGATAAGCTTATAACAAGAAACTTACCCTTCATAATCCAAAGAGCTAAGCTAATTAAATAATTTAATGTGCAAATAATTTTGAAATTATATGGTGCATTAATCCATTCCTTCAAAAAAAGAAAGAAAAGAATATGTTACCTCCTCAATTCAAGTGCCTTGTGTCTCGTGTGTCTAAGACGTCATACAGAACCTTAGTCCACTCTGATTGCTGTCCTTGCAGTAGACACACAGGGCGTGGTATGACACAGTGAGGGGAGAACAGGGAGTGATAAACGAGGGAAAGGCTGGAGTCCTGCCAGTGCAACCTACAGAAACCAAGGACTGTGGCAAAACCCAAAGACAGGGAGAGGAAGCGTGGTGCCACTATAACTTAATATCATACTTCTGGCTTACGGAAGGATTGAGAATAGATTCCTCACTCGTTTTACAGTTGTTTTTGAAGCAGTTGTTTTGTTTTTCTTGGTTTGCAGCAACCTTAGCTAGTAAATGTTAACACCTGTGCAGCAGCCCGTCCCCTACTGGTTCTGAAATCCTTTATCTATGTGGAAATAAACCGGCCACAGCGCAGCTTAGAACTGAGGCGGCTTCTAATGAACAACGTGTAGGCCACACAAACAGCAGAAGTGCTCTGAACAGAGGGTGATTTCCATCTGAAGGGAATGATGACAGACAGTGCAAGGTTACACCACAGTGTGTAGAATGGCGTGCTGTCTGAAGCACGCTCACCTCTGGAATTTTTTGTGGAATGTTTTCAGGTAACTGAAGTCATGCAAAGTAAAACTATGGAGGAATGCAGACTACTATAACCCCAGTGTAAATGCTCCAACTTATGTTGAATGTTGAGTTTATTGAATATTGAATGAGTGAGTTTAATGTTTTCATGTAGATTTCACCTCGAAACACACAAAAATACAGTTGAAAAGCAATTTTACTTCCTCTAAATATGGCAAAGCTGTTCTAAAATCAAACAATTCTTGTGATGGAGACTTTATCTTTTTTCCCTTTTATTAAACATATATTCTCTTCTCATACAATATAATCTGTATAAAGATTCCCCTCCTTCCACTCCTCCCAGCTCCTGTTTCTTGATGTCTTTATCTTGAATTGTGGTGCAAAGACACTCCAAAAAGGAGACAGGCATCACCGGTGAATTTATGTAAAGAAAAATATCTTCATATTTCAATACGAAATCAAGTAAGATTGAATCTGTTTAGTTTAGAGGTTGCCCTGAGCTTAGCAGCACTTTAATATCTGTAGATGAAATAAATTTTAAACTAAAATTATTAATGCTGTCTGGCAAAAGAAAACATTTAAAGTTAAAACTTGGAAATTATTGCAAGAACTTTTAAAAATTAAGTATACGCTTAACTTTTTTCAGAAAAATCTAAGTAACAGTATTTAGAAAGGCATAATTATGAACAGATTTGTCATAAATACTAAGAGTAATTATTCGGTCTTACTAAAAGTTAAAATTCTAAAACCTTATAAGAAAAATTTGTTCTACTAGGTAAGTATACAAACTTTCTTAAAATAGTACTGAAAATATTCTGGAGATACTGTTTCATAAGTTCCATAATATGTTTCTAAGACAACAAATGTTCTAAACATATAATTTTTCATAGTTTTAAAACCCTTTTTATTCCTCAGAAATTTTTTTGTGGTCACTGGTTCACATCAGGAGTATACCTAACTTGACCCCTTAGACGTGGCCCTCACAGCACGCCTGTGAGAGTTTGCTTGGATGCCATTTCCTGAAACCATGGAAATACCACGCTCGGTACCCAAGGAAGGCGCTCTCCCCATGGCCGCTCTTCTGTTGCTGGGCTAGCTGCCGAATGTGACGTTATTGGTAAGCGATAGGTCACTGCAGAAGGCAAAGGGTGTGTAAGAGCCAGCCTATGCAATAAAAGTTACTCAATGGAAAGCAGATGGTTGGGTGGAAGTCTGGTCCACAGGCAAAGCACTTAACTGCTTCCAAAGAACCAGGATTACCTTGTGTGTACAGCCAGAGCGCTCTCTGCTGATCTTACAGAGTAAGGCTAAGAGATGCCTGGCTACTTTCTAGTTTTCTTTAATAATGGAGACACACTCACGTAACCTGGAGTGATATAGCAAGAGAGCCATCTCTAGTTAGCCACAGCTCTAGGAGCTTATTTGTCTCACTTATAGACATGGAACTTTCTTAAACTATGGCTACTATAACCAGATACAGTGCATAGAGCAGAATAACCTGGGCAGAACAATAAACAAGGATGACAACTTCTTGTGTATTAACCTGTTCCTCCATAAGTACCAGAGCCTAGTCAAGACCAATACAGTGTTGAGCTTGGACGCTTGACAGTCCTTCAAACTTTTAGAACTTTAATTGGAGCGTCAGGGAACTGCTTTAGGATCTATAAGATTTCAAGTCATCATAAACCATCCTAAGGTCTTCACAAGTTCAGCTTCATCACTATGTATCTTGAGGCACAACACGGGTATTTGAGGTTTATGTTAAAAATATCCAAAAGGACCAAGGCAAAGCCAGATCTAGAATAAATATAATAATACTAATAACAATAACCCTGGGCCTTTAGTGGCATATTTTTAAAGTAAACGAATCCTAAGGGAAGTTAAGTTTAGGACCATGTTGTGGGCATCTCATTTCCCAGCTTCTGTATTTCACTCAAACCTTGAAGCAATGTCTATGAAAAATCCCTTATCTGTAAATAAACAAAGCAAAGCACGGTCTGTCGTGAATGATCCCTTCCAACGTCAATTTTATAGCTTGCCAATTTAGATCCCTCAAATAAAACCAAACTATTAGTAATTATCCAAAATATATACTTTTGTATACCAGAGACCATACAATCATTTACATTCTTCTCCAGAAAAGAATTTGATATCATGAGAAGCCCTGTTTTGTAGGATGATGTCATTATACAGGTGAAGGCAGTTATAGGATAGAACGAGGCCTGTCATTGGACGAGAAGGAAGGATGGGAGGGAGAAAAGCTTTAGAGAGGGGGAGCAAAGGAGGAGACGAGAGAGAGAAAGCAGCAGAGAGAGAGTGTGGAGGCGGATTCCTCTCTGCATATTTACAGGTTGTTATGAATATTCTTAAGGGATGGGTGTGTACAGGGCTTTGTATGTTTAGGTGGGCAATTATATCTTATCAGTTGGACCAGAGGTTACTGTGTTGTGTGTTCTTTCATGTGGCGATTTAAGTTCAAGAGAGTGTGTGGTGACTCAAGACACTGGTCTACTATGGAATTAGGATGTGTATGTCTGACATGGTGGCAACCTGCCTTGGGAACTAGACCGGTAGAGAGATTGCTGCCAGGCTCAGGGAGAAGCCATCGGCAGTGTGATATGGGATGGAGCACAGCGGGTGAGACGCTTTGCTGACTGAGATGAATATGTCCACCGGATATCTTGGGGCACTGCAGTGCTGGATCTAGTGCAGGATAAAAGACAGCATATTTTATAATTTTACAGCAACACTGTTTTACCTACAGAAATATCTGGACACATACTGAGAAGAATGGTTTCAGATGTGGATACACAGAGTTACCAAGGAAACCAATTTTATCAAGATATCGTAGGGTGGGGGTAAGTCTCAGAGTAAGTACCATATTATCAAAGGGATGAGTATAGATGACGGTTCGTGATATCTTAATCAACAGTGACATTAGAATATATCTGTGTATTAGCGACTTCACAAGTGCTGACTGACGATAATACTAATGTGATTTGTTGCCAAGGGGGAGAAACGCTGAATCAATCAGATGTTAGTGACCTCCCTTCTGGGTTCATGGGCCCCCTCGATTCTATCTATGGGATCCTACATTAAGATGTGCTACATTATGGGAATCTGAGAAAATAGTAATGAACCTGGTTCTATTTAGAGTTTAAGAAAGTATATTTTGGCCAGGCGCAGTGATACATGCCTTTAATCTGAATACTCAGGAGGCAGAGCGAGTCAGAGCTCTGTGAGTTTGAGGCCAGCCTATAGAGTTTCACGACCACCAGGGTTATGTTGTGAGTCCAGTCTCAGAGAAACAAGTCTGTTCTGTATACGAGGGTGTGTCTCTCTGGTTACTGCACCTGCTCGGCACTTCCATGGCCCTGGGTTCAATCCCCATGGCCACACACAAACAAGTATCACTTTGGAAAAGGTATAGACGATATATGAATGCCTGTGTGTATACACACACAGACACACATAAAATAGTGCATCAGAGACAACACAAATAGGCCTTAAAGAGAAGAATAATGAGATAGAGAGAGAGAGAGAGAGAGAGAGAGAGAGAGAGAGAGAGAGAGAGGAGAAGAGAAGAGAAGAGAAGAGAAGAGAAGAGAAGAGAAGAGAAGAGAAGAGAAGAGATGAGATATCAATCCTCTGGACAGGATGATGGGAGGGAGACTTACAAGAAGCCTTCAGAGAACCCCTGAAAGAAAAGGTAATATCACATTCATGTCCTTTACGGGCAGTGTAAGTCCCACAGCACATGGCTTGATCTGGGGTAGCTTACTTGACATGGAGTATGGTGAAACAAGGCACTGGGCAAGACCACAAATTGGGAACTAAATCACAGTACAGCAAATCTCCCTAAGCATCCCACAGGGCTGCGGGAGGTGTGGCCTGGTCTCTTCAGGCCATGGGATCTGGCCTCTTAAAGTGATCAGTGTTTTACCAGGGCAGGGCCATGATCTAACACTGTGACTCTGGAAATTCAATTTTGAGGATGAGACATACTTGAAAGGATCACATTTAAGCAGGAGACACTGAGTGGTGAAACATTTGGTTTCCTAATGCAAAATAACAGAGCTGCTTAGAAAACAATACTGTGGATAGGTAACTAAGTCCAGCCAGAAACGGATCGCACGATTGCTTTGCCAACAAAAGAGTACAATTTAGAGAAAGTGCATTGGTAGCCTTTATGACTTGTTCTCCCTTCACTGAAATCAATTTATATAAAAATCAGCTTTGGGGGGCTGGAGAGATGGCTCAGCAGTTAAGAGCACTGACTGCTCTTCCGCAGGACCTGAGTTCAATTCCCAGCAACAACATGGTGGCTCACAACCACCTGTAAGGGGATCTGATGCCCTCTTCTGGCGTGGCTGAAGACAGGTACAGTGTACTCATAAACATAAAACAAATAAATAAACCTTTTTAGAGTTTCATTTATTTCATGTACGTGAATACGCTGTTGCTGTCTTCAGCCACATCAGAAGAAGGCATCAGATCCCATTACAGATGGTTGTGAGCCACCATGTGGTTCCTGGGGTTTGAACTCAGGACCTCTGGAAGAGCAGTCAGTGCTCTTAACCTCTGAGCCATCTCTCCAGCCCAATCTTTTTTTTTTTTTAAATCAGCTTTTGTAATAGTCCTAACTGGAGTCTAGGTCCTTCAAGCTTCAGGGAAGATCCAAGGTCTTTAAAGCAAACAGTAACTCTACAGAAAAGGCAATTCTGAGTAAGTCCTAGAAGGGAGAATCTGCAGACGTTAGTAGCTCACCACTGCAACCCATCCTTTAAAAAGGCTAAACAATGTAGGCTGGTGTCCCAAATGTCAGATGCTAAAAGGCGTCTGTAAGGAGAGCAAAAAGAGATTCTACTAAATCCGTGGCTGAGAAACCACTGGTAGCAACGTAAGCATGGATCAATCACATGGGATCCCACTGAGCTACGGAAATGATAAAAACAAGCCGTGCAGGACGACCCCTGTTGTGGGTTACCCGCAAATCTTCCTCAAGCCAGGCACTACCTAATGTGCAAAGCCTGTGGCATTCCTGCTAAGTTCCTCCCAGTGAAAAGCGCTTGTCCCAAATTTAGGAAGTGTTTTATCCAAAGCCATTCTGACTCATAAAGCCCTCACACAGTACCACAAAGAGGGAATAATTTAAGCACCAAGAATGCTTTTTAACATTTTGGCCACATAAAAACACGACAAAGGAAGCTTCAAAAAACAGAAAGACATATATGCATTTACATCAATTTCCCTCAATTACTAAGCTGTAGTTTTCATGCATAAATAGGATACCTAACAAAAAATTTTAAAGGGGGAAATTATTGCAAAATGAATGGCAAATAATACTGTGAGATCTTACAGCTTCCAAATTGTATCAAATATTATTACTTGAAATTCAACATAATAAATTAACCCTCCATGTAAAAAATACTTAGTGTGTTCCATTTTTATAGGTGTCTCCTTAGACAAGAAATATAAATAACATCAACAATCATTTTCATTTAAGACCATAAGAGCTCTAAAGCGTGACAAACTAGTTAATTTAAAATAGTTAATGTCACTGGGGAAAGAGTCTATGTAATCAAGGATAATTTCCAATAAAAATATATGCTATGATTCAAATGTCACACCAACGGGAGTGATGTTAAGTGTCACTATGAGGGACCAGACAAATGAGGTGTCACTAAAAAAGATGACTGCGTGGGGAGGCAGACAGTGGCGACCTCTGGAAGATGGAGTCTCTTCTCTCTGCTGGTCCTAGAAGAGAAAAGAGACACCAATAAACATCAACACACTGTCCAAATTCCTCCCCACCCGAGATACACCGGTCTACTGGTGTTTCTCATCCTTACAGCCAGCCTTGCCTTCGGGTATAGTGGTCAGGGCCAAAAGAAACGTCAAAAAATACCACCATATCCGAACTTGTAGTGCAGTCTTAAAAACAAAACCACTACAAAAGGCATTTCTTTCTTAGGTCATTGTGATCTGCACCGAACAGAATGGACAGCAGGCAGGCACAGAGTGACGTCTTATATCGTCGCAGTTTGAAAAATAATCGTCCAAAATCAGACTTTAATCCTAAAGTGGCCATTTAATTATTTATTCTCTATGTATATGTTAGAGTTCAAACCCAGGGCTTGCCACCAGACGAAAATACGCAGGGAAATTTCCCTGCGTGGATGAATATCTATATGTTCGTGGGTGTGGAGCATGCGGTTACAACTAAATATCGGGGTTGTAAGTGTTGTTTCAGTGGGCACTGGGCATGGAGCAAATGGGGGTGGGGACATTAATCAACTTGTACACTGACACCAAGATTACCTTTACTTTAGAGGGAAGCACAAAAACTTGAAAGTCCAAGGATAAGGATTTAAATAGAATACTGTTAGTAAATAATCCCTTCCATTACAGATTGCTAACAGAACCCTTCCGAATCTGTTCTTCCAAGGGAGCAGAGCATTCTAGCAATGTCAAGCGAAACAACAAATCCCAACGCTACCACAGCCCAGCAGTGTATGGCAACAGATTTCTGAACCACTATCATTGTTGCGTCTCCTCTTCTCTAGACCTAGTCACTATAAACCATTTCCGAAGTTAAAACCACAGAAAGTACCTTAAATCCAAGTGACTCGAGATTACTATCCAAATATGCATGCTGGGAAGTTCATTTAAATTAAACAGTATCTATGGGCACAGCACTAACTTTCCTTGAGGTCGCAAAGTGAATATTAAACTGACGAGCGAGTCTCCAGTCCACTAAGAAAGCAGCTAATGTACAATACTGGAAGTCCTGAAAGTTTACAAACGAGTTTTTCTGAACTCGAAGGCCCTGGGCAAGACCCTGAATTGTTGCTGTTCCATAGGTTGGGTTCTCCAGCACACAAGGGAAGATGAGGCAGAATGGCCTGTTCCTGGGCACCAAGGTCTCTTTCATTTTCCCGGCCAGCAACCAAATCCGAAGGCTGGCAAGCGCCCACCCTACAAGCTGAGAGGCCCGCACTGCAGTTTCATGAAACCATTCAGACATTCAGGGGAGGGAAAGACTTCAGCAAAGCTGGTGACAAAGGAACACAAACCGAAACGCTGGACTCCACAGCGCCTACTCCTGCTCGCACAAGAACAGCCTGAACAAAGCCCTGGGTCCGAGCGAGCTGCCCATGCCCGCCGCCCTTCGCCTGAGCTCCTTTCACTGCGGCCACCCGGGGCCTCCGCAGGCCCCGCCACCGTTCCGCGTGCTCCGCGTGCTCCGCCCCGCGCCCGTCCCCTGCCCGCAGCTCCTACCTTCGGCTGCTGCTCCCGAAGCCCCGCCACGCGCGCTCCGCTACGCCCGGGGCTCGCGCAGGCCCTCGGCCCAGGCGGCCCCGGAGCAGCGACAAGCCACGGGCCCGCGTCGCCATGCCTCGCCGTCCGCCTCCGGGGGTCCTGCGGTCAGCTCTGCGACACGTCCGGGGCCCTCAGCAGGGTTCCGGGGCGCGGGGCGGGGCGGAGCCCCGAGGAAGCGGGTGCGCCGCTGGTGGCCGCGGGGTGGCGGGCGACTCGGCTGCGACCCGCGCGCTGTGGCCACGGAGTGCAGGGAAGGCCTCTGCGGTTCCTGCAGGCTGCACGCCCCTCTGCCCAGCTCTGGTCCCTGGTCTCGTTTCCATGGTTACGGGGAGCACAACTTGGAGCAGTAAAGTTGTTTCAAGTCTTGCTTTTGACTCCCTGTGTGACCTTAGGACGTATTGAGAAAGAGACTCAAGGAGAGGGAGAAACAAAGATGGCCTTAGGATTTCTATGACTCTGCAGCATCCTTGACACTTCCAGAAAGATACGTTGCACTCCCAGAGTTTATGGTCCCTTCAAGCAGAGGGGGTTTGCAAGGCGAAAGCAAAAATTAGAGCCAGAGATTTGCGAGTCAAATCAGCCCCAAAGCTAACAGGAAATACTACTCCCAAGGTCAAGCTGTGGCTGTGTTGTGAGGAGCATGGTTTGTTTCAGAGCTGCTGTCTGACTGGGGGAACTTGTTATGGAAAGTCCCAAATGTTAGAGATCTTGTTCTGTGAAAATCCTGTCAAAAACAGCGGTGCATCATCTGGCTGGTAGAAGGGGCGATTAAACATGGAAGAAAATCTTGGCATGGAGACATTATATAGAACACTTTATCACAATGTGCAAAAGGTTTTTAAAATTTCTGCTGTGGGAAAAAGAAATCTGTTAAGAGAATGAAAAGCCAAGGGAAAAGTTGCGGTGGGGGTGGGGTGTTTGCAAAATACTTGATGTAAACTTGTACCCCAAATATACAAAGAGACAAAACATACACCAACCTCTAGCTTTAAATGGGCTCTGGGAATCTGAACTCAGGACCCCATGTTTTCACAACAAACACTTGACTATCCACCGAACCCTGTTTGTTTGTACATTAAGGTTTTTAATCTCAAGCATCATTAGATATAGAGGTCATCTTTTCTCCCACATATTGTTGACTATTTTTGTCAAAAATTAGATGACCTGCTTCTGGACCTTCTGTTCTATTCTCTTGGTTTATGTATCTGTCTTTAAGCCGTTACAACACCGATTTGGTTACAACAATGACCATGCAGTAAATCCAGATATTCGAATCAATTCAGTTACAAAATGGGGAGATTGTGTTTTTCCTGTCTAGAGCAATGGTTCTCAATCTTTAGTCATGGCTGCTTTGGGAGGTTGAAAGAGCCTTTCCCAGGGGTCACCTGAGACCTTCAGAAAACGCAGGTTTTACAAACCACAGCAGCAGCAAAATCACAGTTGTGAAGTGGCAAGGAAAATAATCTTATGGCTGGGGGGGGGGTCACCACAACATGAGGAGCCATATTAGAGGATCACAGCATTGGGAAGATTGAGACTTACTGAACTAGGTTCATTATTGCATTGAAGGCTGGCCCATAGGAGACTGCATTTGTTTCTTACATGCTGCTGTCTGTGATCTGATGGTTTACTATAAGATGCAGGGTACATATCTATCCATATGTACCTTGTTGGGAATACTGGATATAGGATGTTTTATCTGTGGTGGCCATGGAAGAACCTCACTCAGACACAGTGTGCAGCAGTATGGCCTCAGTTGATGACGCAGAGGAACAGGAGAGCTGGTTTAACTGTGGCGTTTGTAAGCAGTCTCTCCATCTCTATGTTACTTGTCTCAAGGTCTACTCTCATGCCTGTAGGTTGATGTCCTTATGCAGGTAAAGGCAGACACAAGATAAAAACGAGGCCCGTCATTGGACGAGAAGGAAGGGAAGCGGGAACAAAGTTTTAGAAGGAAAAGGAGAGGAGAAAGGAGAAGCAACATGGAGGAACTCGTAAACGATCTTCGCCATGCATCTCTACATAGATATAGGTTGCCGTGAATATTTCGTAAGGGATGGTCAGTTTCTTATCTTGGTGGGCATATTATATCTTTATCAATTGGTTGTGATTTTATTGTGTGGATGTATTGTGGATTAAGAATTTAACATATAAATCTGATTGTTGAGTTACAATTTATTGAGGCCCGATTTCACCGGATAGTTGGGAGTTTATAGTTTAGCTACGGGGGTGGGGGATGGTTGTTGGGAGTGTGAACAGAATTTGTGGCAGGGAGCTGCTGCTGGACTTCTAGAGCCCAGATTTTACCAAGTAGCTGGAACCAGAGGGTTCTCAGCTAACAGAGCCGCCAGGAGAGATTCTAATCAGAGATAAATGATGGTTAGTTCCATATGGCCCCACGGGGGCCAGAACTAACTCCAGGGACCAGCATGGCAATGTGCCACACTGGAATGGCCTGTGGACCGCCTGGGTCTGAGAATACCTGGGGGTAGCGTGGAGATAAAAGTACTCCACAGTGCCATGTGACCCTAGGGGTATCGGTGCTAGTGCAGGATAAAAGGTTCCACCATCTTTTAATATTTACTGCAACACATGTTCTCTGCACCCTGGGATTTGCTGGCGGTTTGAAACTGGCCTTTGAGCAACACTAGGTTGTAGATATGGGATTTCCTCCAAAAGAGAAACATTTTAAATTTAGCTTATTCCATATATTGATATTCAATTTGCATATGACCTACATGTTGATCTGAATAAGGTAACTCATCTATATGCTTAGTGAGGATAAACATAACATAGGTCATTCTCGATAGTTCAGCGCATCACATAAGGTGTATAGCCCTAATTCATTCAAATCTAGAGGTGACCTTTTGTTTATTATCATCTAACAAGAAAAATCCTATCACCGAGGAATGGAAGCATCAAAGAGTAAAATTACAATGTATGTTAGTGGTATCAATAGGCTTCATGCTTAACTCTTAAATTGGCCAAAACTCCACTGCCTGAAAGAGAACAATGGTTCTGAGAAATAAAAAAAGATTGGTTTTATGGATGCAGAAGGACTTGAAAACTTCGCCCAAACCCAAAGGTACTTACTTGGCCATTCATGTTTCTTCCCTTGTACACTTGGACAGAGCAATAGGAAAGCGGTTGGAGAGTTAACACTGCTTGCTTCAGATGTCTTACATCATTACTCCATTAAAACAGAATGAGCATCACTATCGTGCCTACTGAGACAGGATTGTTTGGGAAATTTGCCTACTATCCCTCAGCCTTGGCTCGGATAAATGTTATCCAAAGCCTCATGTGTGAAAGCCATATTGTCCCCAGACCATAATACCATTGGAATGCAGTGGAGTCTCTAAAATGTAGGACCTCAGGAGATGTCTTTAATCCCCCAAAGAAGATCGCAAGATTCTGAACTTTCTCTCTGTGCTTCACGCCTGCCTGTGAAATGAATAAGCTGCCTCACTCATGCCCTCCAGTGATGAGATGGGTGAGCTGCCCCATTCATGCCCTCCCACCTGGTTGAGTGTACAGCCATAGGCACCTGCCAACCGAAACTGTTGGTAGTTCATTGACCTCAAAGCTATGTGGTGTATGTCTAGCTATTCCTCTTTTTCAGTTGATTCATCTCCGGCATTGCTACTGTACTGGAAACTCACACTCTCTATGTATGGACACGCATACTCTAATCCTGGCTCCTCGACAGCTCAAGTAACTGGTTCAGCTTGGTAGTATAAATGTTGGATAAATATCTTGATTCACACTCTAACCCTGGTGTGTGCAGGAGCTTACCCTCCTACAATTTTTCAAACAGCACTTGCCATGCTTAAATCTTCTCCAGAACAGCTATTTTCCATACATTCATTAGAGCCTTCATAATGGTTTCCATTTCCGCATGGGAACTCTAAAAAGTAAACTGTCCCAGTTTAAAATTTTAAAGTAACTCTGTATTATTTATTGTTTTTAACAACTATATTTATGCTCAAAGTAAGTTTGCTCCAGGTGTTGCATTAACTGAATTTTTTTTCAATATACCGTCTATAACCACCTGTCACTAATACCGCTAGTAATTTAGGATAGGAATGTTTTCTAATGAACTGTCCAGCAACCATGTGTTACCATATATAAAGTTATATGCCAGGGTTGGTAGGTTACACAGCAAATTTCCAAAGTTGATGTCCCAGAATTTTTACTACATATTCTTTAGTGCTGTCTCTGACAGTTCTTTTCTTCTCTTCTTGTTTTGTTTCTGTTTGTTTTATAATCTTAACGGGGCCTCAGTTATTACTGGAGAGTGCCGGGAGCCTGCCCTAAGTGGGACACAGCATTGGATGGGGGTCAAAATATTGATGACCTGTGGCCTTTTCATTCCTTAACTGTTCTGTGCTTCATTACGATCTGGAAAACTTAACTCTTATTTACTTTATAAACTAACTAGACAATTCTCCGGCAATTATAATATTTATATAGCAGTGGAGAGTTCAGTACAAGATTTATTTTTAGTACTCCTTTTTTTCTGGCAAGTCAGCCGAAAGCCTCTGCCTGGCCAGTGAGCTCCTTCACTCTTTTTTTTAAACCAGAGAGAAAGGGGAAGGAAAAGCTGTCACTCACACAGACCCATACACACTGGGTGAAATGGAAAATGGCTGCCCCCCTCCTTTCCTTATTGCTTCCAGACTTTCCTATCCTTAGTACAAAATGTTCTTTCTTACATGAAAGAATTACCTCATTGATAAAATGTTACATAAAAGGGGAGTAACAGGATATGAATAACAAGTTCAAACCAGTATTTCGTTCTGTAAACTCATTATAAATTCAATGCAACAGTTTCACGTGGCCTTGCTTTATCCTGCACACCTATGGCTTCATCCTCGGACCTAAATGTTCTTCCTTGAATGTAAATTTGCCCCATCTATTTCTCATTTTAGTGTAATTATGAAAGCTCACTGCATTCCTTATTATGCAGCCTCTACTTACTATTATGAAGAGCAGGCACATTCTACTTTTGATTCTAACTTTGTTACATCTTTCTGGTAAAACAACTAAAAACCATCTCTTAAAACTGTTTTCCCTGAGACCCTTTGAGTCAAAGCAGGATTTCCATAGAATCATAAATTAATCTAAAAGGCATTAATTCACGAGAGATCATCTTTACTTTGATCTGCGGGAAGTCTGCTCAATAGGCTGGGCTGCTGCTTAGGGATTACTATATTAATTTAATAATGGCAGGAAAGACATATCGATTGCAAGAAGCCATCCTAAGATGATGTCTCTGGGGCCTCTCAGAGCTCAGTGATCGCAGACCGTGAAAAACAACGGTGGCCACCCACTGGCCTTAGCCCGTTCTGGATGGCCTCTGACAAGAGAGTAACAGAATCAATCCTCCAAACCAGAGAGATTTCTGTGTTCCTTTTTAAAGGATTTTTAAAAATTAGTGCTGAAATTTCAACTGCTCCTCGCAAAGCACAGAGTTCTACCTCAACCCCCAGGAGTCATGAAGTTCATTAGCTTTAGACTTGGCCATCAATGAACTAGGAGTAGAAATAATAATAATGATGATAACGATAATGATTATGATGATGATTAATAATAGTAACAATAACAATAATAAGCAATAATAACAATATTATAATGTGGTACTAATTCATAGTATAAAAGAAAAGAAAACGATGCACTAATTTCAAACTATATGCTGACAACGACATATGTAGGGGTGAAGGGGAAATGTTTATGAGGTTTGTTGAGAGCCAAACAGCAGTCCTTGCTATCACTACCTGCATTCAAACATGCAGGGGAACGTCTCGCCAGCGGAGTAAAGCTGGATGGAGGTATAAATGAGTGTGAATGAGAAAATGAATCTACCATTAGTGACATGTGCCATAACTCTCCGTAAAGAAAATTCTAATCGTCATACGAGTGCACCACTACAATACCAGTGGATATAAAAATCACACTTCAAGCACCGGGAAGCGCAGGCTGAAAGATACTGGGTACAACATTCAAATAAAAGCCACAGAAGTTTATGGGCACACGTTTGAGAAGAAAAATGCAAGAAGAAAATCTTGTAAATGTTATTTAAAGAATTTAAAGATTTCATTTCACAGAGTATATGAATATTATAAAATGATTTAATATTTTAAAAGACTCACCAACTGTCTCTTTAAACTAATCTATAAATTAAATACAATCTGATTCTAAATTGCTATATTTGTTTTCCATAACTACATGAAGCTATATTCATGTATGCATATTACAAAGTGCACTTGTAATAAGGGAAAAGAATATGGAGACCAGAAACTACTATTATGCAGTCAACAGCATGACAGGTTTGAGTCTGGCAATGACCAGCAGGTGGCAGACGAGGAAAGCTCATGAATGGCTTTTGGTTCAACCGTCACAATCATTCTGACATTAGTTTTCAGTATTAACTTGCTCATACCTCATTACTTGAAGATTAGTTGATAACTAGTACCTCATAGCTAGTAAGTCTCTTTCCATATGTATACTCTTAGGTCTCTATAATAAATACAACCAGTACAAAAAAATTTGAATTTGCACAATTCCTAATAGCAAAACTCTAAGCAACTAAAATTTCTAGCCCTCTTGGTGAATCAAACCATGTGCTGATATGAAATTCTATAAAATGACTCGTCTTTGTACGAAGTGCACTTAAGTGTGGCCAAATGTTATGATAAACTCTCACATGTTATAATAAACTCTCGTCTATAAAGCATCATTTCATGCACCTACAGTTCAAAGATAAACTAGAGAGGTGTTTGAAAGTCCGATGCTAGGTTAGCCATAGAGACACATGTAAGACGACACTGAATTCAAGGAGGAAGTTCGACAGTCAGGGAGAAAGAGGGGCTGAGCCTTGGGAGGGCACAGAATGGAATGGGAATCCTGGTAAAGTTCTGTGTCTAGGTAATGGGAGTGTGCGTGACTTAGTTTTGTTATTGTTCCTAGAGCTGTACATATTATATACATGCGTGAATTTTAATATGCATGTGAATATGTAATGTTTTATAGAAGCCTTAGTATTATAAATATAAAAGTAGATTTCCCTATGATCTGCATTTTACATGTTCTGCATCTATGTTATTATGGAATTACAAGGTTCGTAAGCCTTACCGTGAGATGGTCCTGCAGGCCAAAGGGCTCCCAGCCAATCCGATGATCTGATTTCGACCCCAGGAATCTACACAGTGGGAGAAAACTGACTCCTGAATGACGTCGTCCTCTGAGCTCCACATGCACTCCGCGGCTCTCACATGCCCACACACAGGAATAAATGAGTACGAAAACATGGTTAATAAAATAGCAAAAAAAATCAAACCTAGGAAAACATGCTGTGCCTTTTAAATGTCCATGTAACCATATGACTTTCTGTGTGCGTGTGCTTATTATATGCGATTGTTGATCTCCAGCATCAACTTGATGGGGATTAGAGTCACCATGGAAACGTAACCCCTGCTGTGTTTATGACACTGCTTTACTGAAAGGCTTGAGAGACCAGGGAAAAACCCACCGCACCTCTCAGCACAGAAAGCAACATTTGGTGAGAACAATCTATTACAAAGGGGTTGGGGAAGGGAGAAGGTTCATGAACTCTCTGATGCCTGATGGCTGGTAAAGCAAGCAGAATTCTGTCAAGCTCCTGTCCCATGACAGCCCCACCATGAACTGCAAGGCAGAATAAACCCCAAGTTGTGTTTGTCTGGTGTTTTATCACATTGATAAGAAGCTAACTAATGCACCATGGGTGTTCACTCACCTTCAAATTAACCCAGTGCGTTCTCAGTCACGCCTTACTAATGGGCCCGTCAGACACTCTCCTAGCTCTCCTGTGGTCTCCCGCATGCCTGTTTAGGTGGTTTGTGATCATTCCCACTCAGAAAACACCATCCAAAGTCCTTCTTTCAACCTGGCGTGTCCCAATTTTTTTTTTTAACTTTTTTCAGCTATAGTAAAAGCTTTCAAGTATCAAGGAGACATTTTCAATAAACGGGAGAAAAAAAAAAAAGAAAAACCATAGGCTTCAATATGCTGACACGGCACTCGCTCACACAAGTTTCAGCTATGACAGACAAATATGACAAAACTGAATGAAGCTAATGACAGTCACATTGCCTAACACTAGTGAATATTTAAAGACGATGTAACAGGCCTCAGCATTGAACCAAAAACTCAACATTAAGAGAAATGATCACGGAGGATTCACCACAGTCTAATTATCTGATAATAAAATAATTAATAGGCATCTAGCAAAGAGCAACTATGGAATGCTGTTGGTCATTCCGAAGGCTCCCAATGTCACCAAGATAACAAGTTATGTAAGTATGAAACCACCGCTTCAGGCAGAGGCAGATGGTCTCTGAGAGTTTGAGGCCAGTATGGTCTACATAGCAAGTTCTAGGCCAGGCGGGCAGATATAGAGATACCCTGTCTTAAACACGGCAAAAGCAAAACCACTCCAATCCAGAGAAACTTTATTACTATGATAATTACACGTGAGATCTCAGTTGAATATAATAATTTGAATCATTTACCAAACAGTCTGGATTGAACTGTAGGAATATTTCCACCACCACTCCTGGTAAGAAAAAGTAAAAACAGATCTTGTACTCAGAACTACTCGTTAGGGTCTTCCCACCTTTACATGGATTTCAGTGCTTGCCAACCTGTTTGGATGCCCTGCTTTAATTTTTATAACTCCCGGTTTCTCTTTCACTCAAAGCCAAAAGCCATCTCGAAGTACAGTACCTCAGGTCTGTAATCCCAACCTTTTGGAGGCTGAGATGGGGGATCACGAGTTGGGACCAGCCTAGATCTCTAAAAGGTCCATGTCTCAAAAGAGAGGAAATAAGAAGTCTCTCCAGGTAGACGCTGTCTTCCACAAGTGTCCCAGAGGACATAATAAAAGGATAAACTGTGTAGAGCAGACAACAGAGGATGCTCACCGGCTCTCCACAGACAGCCCTGATGAACTCAAGCACGTTCTCCAGAGCGTGTCTAGTTCCTCTTGAAAAGGAAAGGAAAACGTTATCAGACATTAGTCAACACGGAAGTAGTTTTTTTTTCAGTTTGTTTTATTAGAGAAGGAAAGGAAGTATGGGATGCCATAAAACTCTTAATAAAGTCATGAATTTCTCTGGAGGAGGAACTATGAAATTTTATAGGAAACTGATATTTGCAGTTAATTTAAAGAGTGCTGTAATGAGAAATGTGTGTGTGTGTGTGTGTGTGTGTGTGTGTGTGTGTGTGTGTGTGTCTGTGTGTGTGGCAGAAGTCAACACATACCCACTTTTAAGTGGATTCAGGGAACCCACACTAAGTTCTCGTGCTTCTGTGGCACAAACTTTGCTGACTGAGCCTTCTCCCTATTTCTAGAGAGAAAGTTTTGTTTTTTCCCCCTTTGAGAATAATCTGGGTCGGTAGAAAGCAAGACTCAGCATGTTGCAATAGTCTTTCTTCTTATGTTCTTTTCTATAACTGTATCAATATTTAATAAAATCCACTGTCTTCTGTAGGCTGTCAGGACGATGGAATTCAGAATATAGCAATCGTGTGTATTTGGTTAGAGCTTTGTGCTATTTCCATGTACTTAAAGTTGAATTACGGAAAATGAGTTGTGAGTTACAATTCCGCGATCTTGTTCAATGTCTCAGTTACTCCATATTTAACATACTTTTTCTGCATCAAGAATCTAAGCTAAGTGGAAAAATTAATAGAATTGTGAAGATCATGCCGCTTGGTAGTCTCAAAGCTCAGAGTATCTTGTTACCCTTAGAATGAGAAATTCCATTCAGTTTTATCTAAATAGATGGATTTAGTCTGGCACAAGTGATCTGACGGGGGGGGGCGGTAATGGGGGGGAGTGGATTTTCTAGTTAGGGAAGTCCAAGGAGATAAATGCAGAATGGGAGGGGGGGTAAACAAACAGTAAGGGTGTCTGAAAGGGCATAAGGAGTTGTACTCTTAATAAGTGCCAGACCACCAGGCAACCTCTGACCTTCATACTGTACCTCAGAGTATAAGCCAGCATGACTGGCCCAGGGATAGGTCCCTCCGTCTATCTCTGTCTGTCTCTGTTTCTTTCTCTCTCTCTCTCTCTCTCTCTCTCTCTCTCTCTCTCTGTCTCTCTCTCTCTGTCTCTTTTTCTCTATCTCTTTCTGTTTCTCTCTGTCTCTTTCTGTCTCTCTCTGTCTTTGTCTTTGTCTCTTTTTCTCTGTCTCTCTGTCTCTGTCTCTCTGTTTCTCTCTGTCTCTGTTTCCCTCTCTCCCTCTCCTTCTCTGTCTGCCTCCACACACATACACTCCCTTTCCTTCTGTTCAGGTCTGGGGGGTGTTTCCACAGCTCAGATCTCCCCCCTGTTCTGGAGGTTCCATGTGCACCTGTCTGTCTGGGCAGCTTACATTAAAACTGACAAGACTGGAGAGCTTTTGAACTTGGTGACACTAGAAAAGGTTTGCATTTCAGGAAATTAAACCATCTCTCCCTGAAGGTTAGGAGAAACCCCTCACATGGTCTTTTACACCGATATAGTGCTCAGTCTCTCATGTTTTCTAAGCGTTATCTTCGTTATGCAGATTGACTTCTGAAGAAGGACCTGCCACATGACTGCAGTTCCGATCAACCTCATTAGGAGGGAAAGCAAGACATGTTTATAACACACACACACACACACACACACACACACACACACACACACACACACAAGCTTATGAAAATAATTCAAGTGAGAGCTTTAAAAACACCTTTTAAAAAATCCCACAAACTACTATGCTAGTGTTGGACTTCAAGTTGGTTCTCGTGGAAAAAAACACGTTAAAGAGGGATTCTTTCACAGACAAATTCCACATAGACTTTGAAAGGCATCAAATGTGCCTCCTTGACAGAAACATGGGAGGCTTCAGTTAGTAGCTGTCCCTGAGTGAAAGACAGTTTCTTTTGCATTCCTGACACCTCTGGTACAACGAAAGAACGAAATGTTGAGATATAAAACCAACGTAAGCACAAGATTTTTTTTTTAGTAAAAATTTTTATTTTTTTTGTTATTTGTAAAAGTACATGAATAAATAAATGTCCCCACTTCAAGACATGAGAAAGCATGACAAAACAATTGCTAAACGAGGCACTGTGCCTTACAGAGAAGACATAGAATGTCCAGGGGATATTCACATTACGATTGTTGAACATTCAGCATCAGAAATGTTGTACACATAGTGTAGAAACACGGAGACAGAAATAACAGTCGTCCCGCCCTTCTCGGGGCTTACAGAAAATGACGTGGACAGGCACAGTCCTGCCTTGAAAGCCATCTGACTGCGTCTGTTTGCCCCCCCACCCCCCTCATCCCCAATCTCTATCACAGTGTGGAGGTGGTGTAGTCAGTACCCAACTCCCCCTCCCCCCCCAGAAAGTAATAAATATAGATTTAAAAATGCATCACCTTCCAACTACATAAGTAAAATAATGCTGACTGAACACATTGAACATTATTACAATAAACTTCAACATATTAAAATGACCTCTTAAGATACTACAGTGAGCTGGCCAATGCATATCTTTAAATATCATAGTAAATGTAACAACATCTAGGCACTGAAAATAAATAAATAAATACATATATAAATAAATAGATAAACTCAGACAGCGAGGCACATCAGGTACGATCCAGGCTTCCTGGGTGCAGTTTGTTTCTTTTCTCTTTGATTCTGCCCGTTGAGGTACAGGAGCCCATGTTCTTCCTTTCCAGGTCAGTTAGCCTTGCCTCTGTGATGAGAAGGAAGCGGTTGCTGTTAGTGGGTATTTTAAAGGCTGACTGCAGAGCCCCTCTTCCTTTGACTTCACCCAGGAACCTTGTTTTATTCTCCAAATGCAATCATCTCTAGCGCCCACCAGGGTCCCGTTACCTAAGCCAGGGCTGTGCTATCTAGCAATCACCATTCCGGGTGCCTTGAAATTAGAGCTGGGGTTACAATTGCACCAGCTTCAAACTCTCCAAGATGTTAAGAATAAAAATGTAAACGCATGGCTTCCCCCCGTTGCTCGTGAACGAGAAGAGAACTTAGTACTGTTTCACTTAACTCAGACAGGGTAAGAGGGAGAGCCTACACCTGAATTCCAAGTGGTCTCACTGCAAACCCCTGCTCTTCATCAGGAAGCCTTAAAAGCTCACCTTGACCAAAACCAGGAGCTTTTTTTAGCTCTAGAGCTCAAAGACAGAGAAAGGGCAAGGATAAAGTATTGTATCTTAATAGATAATGGGTTTTACAACAGCACTGGCCGGTTCTACTTAATTCTTAGGGACACCCGTCGACCATCCGTTAGAGAAGGACTTTAGATGATGGAAGCAGGTCAAATTGATGATCACAAAACGTTAACAGTGGAAATAATAGTCCAGGTTCCTGAACTGTGGTTAACCTTCATTTCCCCTGCTATAATTTTCAGAAATCGGATGCCAGGACTCTGACCAACTCTCCAGTCAGGTGTAAGCACAAATCAAGACTCACTTGTTCAGTATCTTTTGGACGATCCTCTGAACCAAGGGGGCTTCAGGGTTGAGACAAACTTCATGACCATCCTTAAGAGTGGCTCTGCAGAGAGAAGTTGGGAATCGTTATAGGGCATGAAGTTTCACAAGGGTGAGTACCGGGTGATAGGAGGGTCTGGGCGACTCTGGTTATGGCAGAAGCTACCCAGGGAGACACTCACATGACTTCTGTCTGGGCGCAGTGGGGTCCTGGAGGGGTCACCGTCAAGCTCTGGATGTTCTTGAAGTCAACCCTTGGTAGGGTCGTCAGGCATTGACAGCGCAGCTCACTGGCCACAACAACCCCTGTAGGAGAAGAGAGTGGGTCAGAGGGCCTGGGCATGGCTGCGCCCACCTGAGGCTCCTCCAAGAATGTCAGCCTCGAGTCTCACCTGTACCCTGATGGTTGGTGGCCAGCAGGAGGAGCAGGACCAGTACAGCATTGAGGAGCTGGCGAGTGGGAGGGGCCATGGCTCTGGACCAAAGAGTGGTTGGAGTCTTGAGCACAGGAGGGAGCTTGCTGGAGGCCCAGAGGTGCAGTCTGGGGCTGTGAGGTCCTGGGAGCTGCTTTTATGCATGACAACTGGAAAAGCCCCAGGGATCAGGGAAATCCCCTGAGCTTAGGGTCCCTGCATCAGGAAGAAGGACAGCGCCCCGCCCCGAGAGCTGAGTAGGTTGGGGACGTGCACGCATGAACTGCGTGTCTCATCATACTTCCCTGCCCTTCCACTATGGGACCCTGGGATGTCCTTCCGCAAACCCTCAGGAGGAAGGAAGTGATGTCTGTGCTGAAGTGACCACCTGCTAGAGGACAGCGGTCACTGAGCGATGTCATCAGGGCAGACAACAGTTTGAGGAACTTTAGTCATTAGGACTGGAGAAATTAAGGTGTGTGTTTGTGCTCGCGAGAGCGCGTGCGTTGGGAGGGGGTAGTAAGTGGGGGTGCGTCTCCGTTAGTTACATACTCATAGATAATTCTAGGTAAAGATTTATTTACGCCTGCGTGAGTACACTGTTGGAATACAGTCATCTCAGGCTGTACACAAGAGTGCTTTGTTCCTGCTGTGTACCGAGCACGAGTAAATCACATTTTGTGTCATATCCTTCTACCGGGCTTGGGGAAAAAGATGTGTCAAATGCTTAATTCATATTTAACCTAGGACAAAGTGTTGTAATCTCATATAACTTCCTCTGTGAAATTCGGGAACTTCCGAGGCTCCAGTGTGCCGGTGAGCACCACATGGGGTGTAAGAGATTTTCATGAATTCAGGAAACAGAGACTCGGTGGGCTCCCTGTGGGCTCCAGCTGGGGGAGGCAAGGGCTCTCCAGGGGACAGTCTACTCGCCAGTCAGTGCTGACACCTAGAGGAGGTAGCGCCCTTCACATGCCCGCTTAGAAAAACCCTGTACCTGTGAAAAAAATATCTAAATGCCAGGTTACAATCTCATTCCTCTCTCTCTCTCTCTCTCTCTCTCTCTCTCTCTCTCTCTCTCTCTCTCTCTCTCTCTCTCTCTCTCTCTCTCCCCCCTCCCCGCCCCCGTTATCGAGACATATTTAGTTTTTCCCCCACTGTATGCATCCTTACATCCTTTCTTGTCCCCGCGATTTGATTTCTCCACTAGAGGATCGTATTGCCCTTTCACTGGTTGTGACAAGCTATTGTAATGCTCAGCTCTAGCCTTAGTCTTTTCACTAGCTAGTTCTCACCCTGGGTTTTGACTCTTGGTCACGTAACAACTTTTAGGTAGTTGTGGGTCTGAGCGCAGCTCTGTGAGAGCCATGTGGTCATTTTACAGAGAAGTGTGTGAAAGGCACTGTTGGATACTCAGAACTGCCAGATAGGAAATGTTGTAACACCAGGTACTGGGACATAGACTCCCCACCTACGACTGACGCTCTATTTTCCTATTTTCTAAACACACCCAAGTGCTAGTAACTATCTTAAAATGTTAAGATGAATAAATGCTAACAGTTTGTAAAAGTCAGTGTATACTAAATGCTAAAATAAAAATAAAACAATTTTCCCTCCATATTATTAAAACAAGACTCACCTGTTTACCCACACAAACACAAACAATTCTTGAAAAGCAAAACAATTTTCTATTAGTTGTTTTCTCTCTTAGGAAATAACTTGGGGCAAGGATTGATGGCACACACGTTTAAGCCCATCACTTGACAGACAGAGGCACGGGCAGAGCTCTGTGAGCTCCAGGTGACGGGGTCTGTATAATGAAAACTCTGTCTCAAGGAAAAGAATAATTTAGATGAGTCTCTTGCTTAATTTAATTAGTTTTAGTGACTAAAACTACAAAAAAAATGAATGGAAGTAAACACAGTGGCCTCAATTGTTAGGAAAATTTATAAATAATTAGATATTTCCTGAGATAAAGGGAACCATAGGTTTAGGAGAATTGTTCTTTTTTAGTGTTTGTATCTCATGCCTCATCTCTGGCTTTCTTAATGTTTAGAGTTGGTGAAGTGGTGTAACGTCTCTGAACGTTGTGCTCATAGTGAAGCTTGACATTTGTAGAATGAATGTGGTGTTATCTAAGTGAACAAATATGCGTTTGTCTGGTTTTCCCCCAAATTGATCTACATCCTCTTCAAAGTTGAAGCCGCTGGACATTGGAGTTTCTAAGAGGCGTTTTACTCATAGACACTTTATTTGGTTTTCTCTGCCTAGATAAGGCTCACAGACCTCTGTGCATTTAATTTGACCACTTTATGATGTTTTAATAACTGAAATATTTGTCCTCAGTATCAGCAGGGTGCTGGTCAGCCCGATAGTCTCTTTATGATGGTAGAAAACAGAAAATATCTGCTGTAGGGGTTTCCAGATGTAATCTGATATGTTGACATAAGGAAATATTCAGAGAGAATGGAATAAAAAGTACTGGGTTCCTACAGTAGTGTCCAAAAGCATAAAATGTTTCAAGAAGAAATTAGTGAATATATACCAGTAGCGAGAGTCAGACAACAGTTGCTTACGAAATGGAATGCCACCATCTTTTTCCTTCTAACACCATATCCATCTTCATAGCCAGTCCCTAACAACCTTTGACTTGCTGATTTCGAAACTTAAAGAGAGATGGCATTATACTAAAATAATTCAACTCTTTCTGGAAGTGTTCAGTACCATCCCCAGCCAACTACACTTTGTATGAACAAAATGGCAAATTCTATGCCCAGACTTTAAAGTCATACTAATTGGAAGGGAATGGAGTCACCGCTAAGCATTGATTTATTATCCCTTCATGTTTTACCGTATTTATTATATCTTTCCGTTTGAATGAGGACCACATGATAGATAGTCCAGAGCTGTGCTCGTCCTGAGCATAGATGAAGCTGCAGAGATAGTCCAGTGGTCGTTGCGGCTTTTCCCACTAGCCACCAGGAATCAAGATGTCTCAACTTCCAGCCCTCTTGCAATTACCGCTTCCTGAATTATGCATGAATCTGGCCGAGAGGGAACAATAATGACATCGTTCTGATGCTGTTAAATCCCTCGACTCAGGGATGGAGAGATGACTCAGCAGTTAAGAGCTCTTGCTTCTCATTCTGAGGTTTGGTTTCTAACATCCACATGGCCGCTGACTCTATCACATTAGTTCTAGGGACTCCAATGCCCTAGAACTGGCCTTTGTGGTACCTGTATATGCACTTAGGTAAGCACTCGTCTGCATATAATAAAAATAAATGACTGAAACGTCCCCAGGTCTCTCAATTCATTTAATCCAAAGCATCCATGAGTACATCTCTAATTGTCTTTTATGTCTGTCACCTTTGGTGGCAGAGCTCCAACTATTCTTTGGGAAGGAGGACTCCAGTCCCTGCTGTCTCTCTTTCTTCCCAGTCTGGGTTCAAGACAAGTGATCTATGACACAGCCCTGGGAATAAGCTGACAATCCCACAGAGCATTTGCCAGTCCTCTGTGCCTGAGCCTGAACATTGTAGAGGCCTTGGTAGGCTTGCCAGTGGGCAAATGACATAATCGTGTCCAAGTCACAAAAATTCCCTCTAGTCCTTTTTGTCAGGAAATGATTTTTTTTAAAAAAACAAAACAGGTCCTTACTTCCTGCTGGGTTGCAGCTGGGAACCCAGAACCTTGGGGCTCTGCCAGAGCCTGGGAGAGGCTGCCTGAAGCTGAGCCAGTAGAGAGAAAAGCCGGCCTATTATCCTGAGTGAGTGAGAACAGTCACCTAGTATAAGCTGTGAACTTGGAAACTCTGCCTTCCATCCACTCTCACCTGTCCTTTGATGTCACAGAAGGAAGAAACGCGTTCATTCACTCCTTTTCACATGGAGCTGTGTGAGACCGATTCCACTCACTGATAGATTCTCTATCGAGAGGGACATTTCAGCTCGGTTTTAGACATCCTTTCTCTTTTTCCTCTCAGCATTTTCAATATAATTTCTCTGAATGTATAATGTAAGAATGAAGTTAGGTGCCTGGGACACCTAGGGAGTTAGGAGACCCTATGACCCTTGACCTCTCTTTGCAATGGGGAAGATACATACCTGAGGCAGAAGACACAAGGGCAGGGGAATTTGGGGAGGGGTGGGAGTAAGGGGAGTAGATGGGGGAAATACCCGTTTTGGGGGAGGGGGAGGGGATAGGGGCTATATGGACAGGAAACCAGGAAAGGGAATAACATTTGAAATGTACGTAAAGAAATAAATCTAATAAAAAATTAAAAAAAAAACCAACAGATGTCGTGATAAGCTACATGAAACACACTCATGATATTTGGAGAAAAGCAACACCTAATCCAGTTCCCACTGTGGCTTTGAGAGCTCAGGCATGCTTACCTAGAGGACCTTGTCGCTTATGACAGTATTAAAGAAACTTTCCAGGGTAAGGAGATAACTCTGAGAGGCAGGGAACCTTCTGGAGGGAGAGGACAGAGCAAGCAAAGACTTGTTTGAAAGGGGGATAGGCGTAGTAGAGGCAGAAGAAGATGACAGTCTAGTTCCTTCCCTGGGTCCTTTGTGAATTGAGACTAAAGAGGTCAAGACCCTGTGTGACCCACATTCGTTGAGACTTTGGACCAGGACTCCGTAAATCAGTGTACTTGAGGCTTTCCCCTAAAGTAAGTTTTTTGTCACAAAGCTGACCTTCCTGAGTCATGCTTGCTTGTAATGTTTTTCAAGCTTTCTCTGAATGTATAATGAGATACATTCAATCTTTAAAAAAACAAAACTCAATTGTATTTCGCCCTGTAAGTAAACGAGGTACTTCGGTTTCCGAGACTACTAAGTAACATATTCATAATTCTATCGAGTATTCACCCGATTTGTTTTGTTGTTGCAGGTGGAAGTATGTTAAATATGGGATAACCTATAACAAGATAAAGAGAAGAACTGAAACCCATAATTCATTCTTAGTGATTCAATTTTATTTTTTCCAGCATATAGCTCTTTACTGAATACAAATTATTCACTTGTTCTGAATTCCATTGTTCAGATACTTAGACATAGAGGGTGGATTTCATTAGATCTTGACTCTTGACACAGTTATAGGAAAGGACACAAAAGGGAAGACGATAGTTGAGTACTGTTGGTACATGCTGAGACTTGCTTTGTACCAACAGTCTTAAGGAAAAAATGTTCTCCAGGAATAGGGAGATGGTTCAGTCAGCAATGTATGTGCTATACAAGTATGAGACCCTTTGTCTGGATTTCCTGCACCCATATAAAAGCTGATCACACACACACACACACACACACACACACACACACACACACACACACACACACATTTTCATATTATAGTACTCTTTAAATTAGCTGCTAATATCATTATTTCCTATAAAATTCCATAGTTCCTCCCCAGAAAAGGTCACAACTTCATTCTATCCCATACTCCCTTTCCCTCCTGATAAAACAAACTGGAAAAAATTTTACTTCCGTATTGGCTAATGTTTAGTAGCCTTTTCCTTTCTTCAGTCTTGAGAGTGGAGTGCCTGGGTTCATCAGAGCTGACAGGGAAGGAGGGTTGGCTAGCATTCTTTGTTGTCTGCCTTTACACAGTTTATCCTTTTATTTGTTCCACTGGGACACTTATAAGTGTCTCTAAGGAGGCCATGTCTTGAACAAAAAGGTGAGAGTTTTTGTTCGCTTTATTTGTTTTGAGTGTTTTTTCAGCCTTTTGTCAAGACATAACCTCCTTAGAGACCCAGTCTGCCCCCGATTCTCGATCTTCTCATTAGCCTGTTGCAGGAAGAAGGGCGCTGTGACCCTTAGAATCTTGTCACTTCCTCTGGATGTTGCTTCTGTTGGGAAGCTGCTACTCAAACTGTCTCCAGGGTCAATGTGCAAAATGTCACATCCACTGTCGATCCTAAAGAGGGTGAGAAGACAGGGAGATTTTCATTGTTCAAATTATATAACAGAAAAAAGTGATGATGAATATTAAAGCCAAAAACATTTATTAGATATAGCAGACCAGAGGCAACGACATATTTGTAAAAAATGAATAAAGTAAAACAGAAAAGGAAGAGTTCTTTCCCATGTAGGATACTTCTATCCACTAATAGAGCAAGTATATCATTATCATTATCATTATCATCATCATCATTATTATTATCATTATTATCATTATTATAATACTAAGGATGTTTTATGCTTTCAATAGTTTGTAATTATTTAAATTCACTTTAACTAATACTAAGAAATTACTATTACTAATCTATTTGTTCTGGAACATATTCCAAGACTTCGTCACAAAATGACTCTTAATACAAAACCGTGTTCCCGTTTCCTTAAAAAAAAAAAAAAATAGAGCCTTTTGTGAGGTAGCATCGCGTAATTAAATATCATTACATTCATGTAATGCCACCTAAGAAATATGGGAACTCCAAAATTGACCAAACTGTGTCTAAAATAAACATCAGGAATGAGGACATGTTTCCATGGTAATATTTTTATCACACTAGACGTTTATGCTGCACATGAAAAATCAGGATGACTCTGGCATTGTGAAAGCAAATTTAGGAAGCTGGGGGTGAGTTATTAACCACAGAGGGCAAGCACAGTGTATGGTCGGTTCTATTTCAACAAAAGAAGCAACATCGTTATAAAAAGTGATGATCAGGGTGTGTGTCTGGAGCATTTCAACATTTTCCACATTCGTTGTCTTCTTCAAGGCCAATATGAAGCCTCCTGTAGAAAAAGTTTCCTGCGTGCTGTAAAAAAACAAAAACAAAAACAAAAAAACAAAAAAAATAAACAAAACAGCAAACAAAACAACGACAAACCCACTGTGATTTACGCAATCACAGACACGCTATCTAGAGATGTCCGTCAAGCCAACCCAGTTATATTTTTCAACTTTTCCATACTTTTAGCAATATCTCACTACCTTCCCTGTTAAGAAATAAGGTAAAGATAAAGTTAGAATCTTTATCTATGGGAAGCTAACACGGCAGCCATATATAAAATATATACCATTCACAGTAGGTCAATTATGTAGCGTGAACCATACAATGCCATCTTATCTCTAACCCTTCTTTTTTAAAGACACGACTTCATGTAGCCTGCGATGGCTTCCAAGTCACCATGTAGCCAAGACAAGTCTTTCACAACAGACACCACCATTACTTCAGGTACAATAAATCTCCCTTAGCCATGCCTCCTGATTTCTCTACGGTTTTTGGTTGCTCTCTCCAACTTGCTTTATGTATTTTAATGTTATTTGTAAAAATCTAAACATTATTTTGTCTCTTCGATTATTGCCCCCTTTATATTTTGAATCAGACTTTATTCTGTCGCGACTGCTTGTTTCTATTCGTGCATTCATTAATAGATTAGTTTTTCATAAATGTATTGATAATGTATTAGTAATTGATGATGTATGTTGAGTTCCTTTCAGATACATTTTGTGTGATGAGAGACATTTCTATTTATTTTCATTTCGAGCTAGAGTCAAATACATAAGAAATATCTTCAGGCAGCATAGATTTCTTTTTTTATGGCCTATCTTTGACCTTTTTTGCCTTTTTGTTTTTATTATTTATAATCTGGTCATTTCCCCTCCCTCTGATAGTCCCCCTCCCACAATTCCTCATCCCATTTTTCCTTCCCACTGTCTCTGAGAGGACGCTTCCCCACCACCAGGCCTCCCCTCTTCCTGGGGTCTCAAATTTGTCAAGGATTAGCATTGTCTCCCATGGATTCCATCAGTCCTTTATTGTATATGTTTTGGGGTGCTCAGACTAGCTTGTGTGTGCTGACTAGAGGTGGACTTTTCAAGTTCCTCACTGTTGGACATTTCATCTAAGGTCACTCCCATTGAGTCCTGAGAGTCTCTCACTTTCCAGGTCTCTGGTACTTTCTAGAGGATTCCCCCACCTCCTACTTTCTGAGGCTCCATATTTCCATTCATTCTGCTGACCCTCTGGGCTTCTCTCCTGCCCCTGCCCACACACCTTATCCTGTTCCCCTTTCCCCCTCTCCCTCCTCTCTCCTACCCAAATCTCTCCCTTCCTCTGCTTACTGTGACTATTTCCTTCCCCCTACTAAGTAGGATTGAAACATCCTCACTTGGCCTTTCTTATTAAAGTTCTTAAATTCTGTGGATCATATCCTAGGTACTCTGTACTTTTTGGCTAATATCCACTGATTAGTGAGTACGTACCATGTCCTTTGGGACACTCAGGATGATATTGTTTAATTCCATCCACTTGCCTGCAAAAGAATCACAATGCCCTCCTCATTCTTAATAGCTGAATAGTATTCCATTGTGTAAACAAACCACATTTTCTGTATCCTTTCTTCTGTTGTGGGACATCTGGGTTGTTTCTAGCTTCTGGCTATTACAAACAACGATGAACATTGTGAAGCCCATGTCCCCCTGGTATGGTGGGACATCTTATGGATATATGCCCAAGAGTGGTATAGCTGAGTCTTCAGGTAGGTTTATTTCCAATTTTCCGAGGAGGCTCCAGATTGATTTCTAGAATGGTTGTACCAGTCTGCAATCCCACCAACAATGGAGGAGTGTTCCTCTTTCTCCACATCCTCACCAGCATCAGCTGTCACCTGAGTTTTTAACCTTAGCCATTCTCACTGGTGTGAGGTGGAATCTCAGGGCCGTTTTGGTTTGCATTTCCCTGACGACTAAACACTTGAACATTTCTTCAAGTGCTTCTCAGCCATTCAAGATCCCTCGGTTGTGAATTTTCTGTTTAGCTCCATATCCCATTTTTTAAATTGAGTCATTTGTTAGCTCCTTCCAAGTTTCTTGTAATTTTATTACAGTTGTATAAGTCTATCACTTAATTGTTTTATTTATTCTACATTTTCCAAAATCGTGCTGAAAATTTGACCTTTAAATTGAGAATAATTTTAGAATTATAAATTATTTATGTGGGGGAAATTCTTCCCTCTGAATTTTTGTTCTGTATCTCGTATTGTGGGCATGCTACAGAGTTATAGTGAATTTATCAAAACCAAGAGACTGATCCCCGGTGCCCTGCTGTTCAATAAACTCAGTCTTTATTCAAGTTCCACCAATATTCCATCCGTGTCTTTTTTCCCTATTCCAGACTTCAATCTATCCCATGCATTGTGTCTGGCTCTCAACTCTCTCTGACTTCTCTGTTCTGTACACATTTTTGATAGTAGTGTCCTGTTTTCCCTCAGATGGACAATTTTCAAGCTTATGCTTGTTGGATTATTCCTCAAACTCGAATCTATGTTTGCTCTTTTGCATGCACTGGGAGTCTGGATCATGCGGAAGAGTATAAATGTGACTGGTGAGCCCTTCTCTTTCCTATCCTCTTTTCTGTCAGCACCTGCACCACAGTCATTCGAAAGTCCTGACTGGTGATATTCGTGTTGATCACCTGGTATGGTTTGGGGCTTGTAAACTTTCTCCAATACATTGATTTTCTTAGGTCATCTATGGAAGCAAGTCAGCAGCTTAGCTCAGGGTGCCACGGATTGAGAAACTAAGCCTGAGCTTTGGGATTTTTTTTCTGTCAGATTCCACAGACATTCCTCAGGTTCTGTCTTTAGGTTTTTGCATGCATGGTTGAGGTCATTTCTTTTATTCTATTTTATTTGCCTTTCATAGTTTTTAAATTCTAAACTTCCCTTGTTATTTTTTAGCATTGCTTAGATATTCTAATATACATTCTTACCTGATTACAATTTTCCTTAATGCATAAAACATTTATAAACATGGTATATTCCAAAGCCATACATCTCATTAGCTGGCATTCTGCTTTCTTAAACCATGTATTTTACCTCCAAGTGTGTACTTTTCTGTGTAAGCCATTACTTTTATTAGCATTTTCATTAACACAGAGCTTTAAAGAATCCACTTTTTCACCTCTAGTCACCAACCCCATTAAAAGGGAACAATAATTCCACAGTTTGGAAGACCCACATACTAAGAGGATTGTTAAAATGTTTATAAGACTTCAGGAGTCCGTCAAGAATTTTAGAGCCAGGTGTGTCCACTCTGCCTAACTGATCTGCAGCACGAAGACTGGGAGTGCAAAGCCAGCCTAGACAGCATTGCATGATCCCTCTCTCAAAATTAAAGAGCAACAAGGACAAAGTTTTTTTTAAAGGGAACTGTTTTTGAATAGAAAATTGCTCAGTGTAGAAAATAGCAATGTTTTATGTAAAACTAGAACTATCAAGAAGTTTGGGGAAGCACAGAATGTGCTTTTCAGGAATACCAAATGTTCCTCCCCAAGTAAGCAAGTCATAAGAAATTTCAGCCAGCACAGGCACATGATTAGCTATAAACAACGATGTCAAGAAGAATAAAACAAAAAGCACCCATGTTATTTTTTTAATAAAACTTTTATTTTTATTTCATTTGTAACAGTCCTTGGAACTTCTCTGTCCTGAGACGAGAAGGAGCATTGGTTAAAGAATATAAAAGGGCATTGTGCCCTACAAACTAGACATAAAATGTCCAAGGGAAGCTTCAACACATCAATGTTGACCATAAAATATGAAAGACAACTTTCAATAAATAACATTCTTTTCAAAACATACAAACATAGCCTCTCACACATTTCCTCACCCTAACACAAAACACGATCCCAGACTCTCATCTCTCCGCCCTTCTTCCCGCTCAACACCTTCTAGCACAGTGGTTGACACTTAATGGTCTCCCAATAAATATTAATTTAACGAGATATTTAACGCCTACCATCTTTAAACTGCACAATTGGAATTGAACGACCATCGATGAAACGCATCCACATCGTTAAATATTAATGTAAAATAAAAACCACACACTTGGTGGAATAAATAAATACATAAAATAAATAGGACCCTCAATAGAAATCGTAAAATGTGTAAAACTAGTGTTGTCAGAAGCCAGCGTTCACCAGACAGACGCCATCGGTGCAATCTATCTTCTTTCTCCATTACTTGGGGACACCCCTGAAGACGGAAAAAAGAGTCATTGTTACAAAGAGTCATCAAAGCCTTTCTCTCTTATCCCGGTCCCTGAGGCTCTAGAAGGGGTCTGTACATGTCTACGCTTGCACCCAGAGTTTTGTAGAGCTGAAATGTGGGTCCCTGTGGAATCAATCACTTGGCTTGAAACAGAAAAAAAGCCCACATCACGATGGGTTAATTTACAAGCGTGACTTTAATCCTCTCTCACACGTGATATAGCGGCTGCTCTCTCCTCTGCTTGGCTTAAATTTAAGAAATTATGTAACAATCACAGAGACCTTAGCCTGGAACTCAGGGAAATCTCACTGCCCAAGGAAGGCTCAGGGGCATGCTTCGCTAAGGATCCCGTTTTTTCCAGAGACTTTATAGGCCATTGGCCACTCCTACTCCATCTTTTAGGGATACCTGTTCCCACCTTCCACATCAAAACAGGACACAGTTCTCTACCATCAGAACCAATTAATGATCGCAAATTAAGGTCAATTACCAAAACAATAACCACAACTTGCGGACCTCTAGATAAGCACAGACTATCCTCGATATAATTAACGTTCAGGCGTCTGATGCCACTATTCCCAAGCTCGACTCTAGTCCCAAGTACAAACACAAAGTCACAACTCACTTTAGCATCTTTTGGACAATCTTCTGAACCATGGGGGCTTCAGGGTCAAGGCAAGCCTCGCGACCATTCTTGAGTGTGGCTCTGAAGAGAGAAGGATGGACCCACGTGAGGAAGTTCCGCTAGGATGAGTGTAGGGGCGCGGGAGGCTTTGGGTCACTCTGGGAGTGGCAGAAGCTGCGCGGAGCAGAGAGATACTCACATGACTTCGGTTTGGGTGCAGTGGGGTCCTGGCGGCATCACCTTCAAACTCTGGATGTTCTTGAAGTGAATCCCTGCCACTGTCTGCAGGCACTGACAGCGCAGCTCATTGGCGACGGGCGCCCCTAAGGGGGAAGACACCGGGTCAGCGGACTGTGGGCGGCTGCGCCCACCGGAGGTCGCTCCTCCCCCGCACAGCAGTGGCGAGACCTACCTGTGGCTTGGCGGCTGGTGGCCAGCAGCAGCAGCGCTGCACAGAGAAGCGAGCGGGTGGCTGAGACCATGGTGCTCTGTTGGAGTGTGGCTGGAGTCTGGAGTGCTGGAGCTGGTTTAGGATCTGAGTCCTGATCTGCAGCTCTAGGGCTCCGGCGAGCCCTTTTATGCTCGAAACTCCAGAACTCCAGGCCAGGGAAATTCCCGGAGCACAGGGTGTTTCCCCACAACCGGAAAGGACATCGCTCCTCCCCCTTGCTCCACTCCCAAGGATTAGACTCCGGGATTTTTGCTTTTTGCCCCAAAGTCCCAGAGGGAAGGGAGTGACGCGCTTCGCTGGACAAGTGACGGCTCAGGGGGCAGTGGTGAGACTTCAGAGTACCCAGTGCGCAGGGCGAGGTGGGCCACACGCGTTATGTGCACGTGGGCGCCACGCCACCTAGGACTCCACTTAGTATTACAGTGATTTGCGAGGATGGAGGCTTCTCTGTCTTTTGAGTTTTGCAGATTCCGTTCATGTCTCAGATTAATGTATTTGCAAAAAATACATCTACCGTCTCTTACCCCTCGTGAGGTCCTTTGCTTTTGTTGCCTACAGTTTTTGTGGTAAATCACAGCTGGTGGTTTTTAACCGGGAGGCACGAGGAGGGTGAGAAGAAAGATCACGGCCAAGGTTAAGCCCCTGTTTACTTTAGAATGCTGTAGCAATCTCTTCTTTGCTTTTTGAACTCGGGAACTTCCAGAACTCCCAAACTCCCGGTATGGTTCCTGAAGCATCCCTAACCTGACCTACGGAAGGTCATATTTTGTTTTGACTAAGGAAAGTCCACGGGAAAGCTGTGGGGTTTTTTCTGGGCTGAGGACGGCCCCCGGATATAAAAGGCCACAGGTGTCACAAGCACCAGTTTAACTGCAAAGGACTATGCCTTTCTATAACTATTAGCCTGCTGGCACAACTATTTACGTGCAATCTGAATATTGTAAAACCGAGTCCTTGAAAGTATTTTATTATTATTATCATTATTATTATTACTACCCATTATTATTATTGACCTAGAACGAGCTATTGAACTTCCATGCCTTCTCCTTCTACCTCCCAAGTGCTTCTCAGACTCAGGTACCAACACAGCAGGCTTAGATAATTATTGACTTGTTTGTAGCTCCCTATTTAAACCATTTCAGAATCTGTCTGACTGCAGCCTTCCAGCTCTTTGTTGTTTGTTTGGCTGGTTCTGTGTTTTTGTCGTTGTTAGTATTTGAATGTAGATCCTAGCTGACCACCCATTGATTCTATGCCTCTGTGAGGGAGACCCCGAGGCATCAGATTGAAGAAACCCTTTGTCTGGCTGTGCTCAACGCGTACAGAGACACTATGGCTATCAGGGCTAGAAGTTCAGCTACAGCAAATCCCCACAGAAAGGGCACTGGCAGTTTATCCGACCTCAGTTAGTTTACGGTTCTCATGTGTAAAAGAAAGCCAATAGTAGTAGTTGCCTCACAGAGCTGATACTAAGATGAAATGCGTTAGCACCGGTGTTATTTAAGGGTTCTGCAAAGAGCTGCTGAATAAAGGAAGCAGAAGTGATTTACAGCTGTACTGGCAACAGACTGAATGATGGGCCTCCCTCTGCCATGTCAAAGCCTTAAGCTCCAAGCCGATAGCATAAGCAACTGGAACTTTGGAAGATAATCAAATATAGGTGAGGTCATAAAGGTGAGGTACTCAATGGGATTAAAGTGCCCTTTGGGAGATCAGCGATCACCTGTGCTGAGCTTTACTACCCACCCCCTCCTTCCCTGAGGACTCTGCAAGGAAATGGTAGCCATCTGCACAAAAGAGTCCTTCACCAAACACTACATCTGTTTCCAAATTGCCTAAGAGTAGCTGTTTTGAAATGTACTGAGATGAGGGAATTCCTCCTTGTTTTCTATAGCTGAATGCCACTATATATAGACAAGCTGCAAATCACATAACAATGAACTCTCTGAAGTCATTTCTTAAAAGTAGAGGATCATCGGGGCTGGAGAAATGGCGGCAGCTAAGAATATGTTCTGTTCCTGCAAAAGAGGCAGGTCCAGCTGCCAGTGCCCCTATTCGGCAGAATCATCTGTAAAGTCAGCTCCAGACGTCTGATGCCTGAAGCCTCAGCTGGCACCTGTACTCCTGCATGTATGCAGAACCATGCTCTCTCGGATGGGTAAATGGACTCCATTAATTTAAAACATTTTCAACCTTTTTAAGTCTCAAAAAATATTCCTCGTGGAACTAATTTAAAATTGCAACCAGTTAACATTGGTAGAGTATCCTTGAGGTAAAAGTTGTAAAAGTGTTGTTAAAAGTATCGTTAACTAAAAACAAACCAATGGGATGAAATTATTAAAATTAAAAATATTCTATACATTCCATTTAGTAAAAGGAAGGACATAAATACAGAACTTATGGTAGTGGTTGCCAAGGGGAAAGAGATTTAGAAAATTATTATTATTGTCTTTGTGTGAATGTGTTCATGTGTGCATGTGTGTTGGAAGTATGTGGGACAATGCATGTGGAGAACAGAGGTTGATACTGGGGTGTTTTCCTTGATTGCGTCCCACCTTGATTTGGAGTCAGGGCTCCCATTAAACCTCATAGCTTTGGCTAGACTGGCTGGTCACCAAACCCTGGGACCTGCTTGCCTATCCGGACCTCCACAGTGCTTGATCATAAAGACATGCATTCAGTCACTGCTCATTTTTATTTTGGTGCTGGGCGTGTGAACTTAGGTCTTAATGCTTGCCCATCAAGTACTTCACCCCCTGGCCCATCTTGCCAGAGATGGAAGTTATCGAATGGTCACAGGACTTCCGCTTAGATGATGAAGGCATTCTGGAAATGGAGGCAGTGAAGGTTGCATAACAAGACTATACAAATATCACTAAGATGTACATTTTTGATGGGTTTTGATAAATTTTATGGATTTATTTGTCATGACAAAAGTTAAGCAGAGTAAATAAAAAGAATCAAATAAGTAATAAACAAATTTGTTGAGGTTAATGGGTCTTACTAACTTTTTGCTTAGTACATGAGTTATGGGGTTTAACTTTTTTTTAATATAAAAAAACAAATATCCATGGAGATGCTGAGGCTAAAGGGAGGTGAGGTTAGGAATTGTCACACTGGGGAAGGAGCACAGGTTTACCTTACCAAAGGACCAAGACCAGTGAGAGCTATGTGCTCCGAGGAGCGGCTGGGATTTGGGAAGACAATTCTGAGGGTCCGAAGGTAGTGGACATTAGCCACTGGGCCTGCCAATGCTGGACCAGAGGATCACAAGACCTGGGAAGGCCCTACTAGGATCAGAAGGCACTGCATTATAAATGCTTCATAAAATACCCGTGTCAATTTACAAACTTTGATTAACAATAACATTTTATAATTTGAGGATAAACCAAGATAAAGACCGTGAGAAAGGAGAAACCTTAAGCCATAGAGAAGACAACTTGCAAAAATGATTCCATACGGTAGAGGAAAATATCGAGTCTCCAAGAAATATGTTGAAAACATTTACTATAAACTCGCAAGTTCAACAGCCAGAAGGACAAAAGGACATGGGTAGAAGTTTGGGCCAAGGGCTTTCTTATTTCTGTGTTCTTAGATGTGGCACTTTCTAGAGAGAATGATGTTTGCAGTGGGGCTCTGCTTGGAGACTGAGCTCATGAGTCATCTGAAGTAGACGAAGTTAAAAACCATGAGAACCAGGTAGGAAAGCCGGGTGGTTAGGAAAGAGGACTCACTCACGAACTATATGGAAGTCCCGCATGTAATAGGTATGTATAAAACCAAATAATGCTTTCAGGGCACTCTGCAATTGGAGGGTGTAGGTGGCTACAAGGAGAGCATCCTTGTCAGCCCCCTGAAAGCACTCAGAAGTTCTGGTGAGGTGAGAAACACTTGATGGTGGTGCAGTGTCGAGGATCATGTCTCATAAGAGATGAAAACTGGACCCTGGCAGTCGCAACGGTGCAGTGCAAGCGGATGTTAGAGGGCGAAGGAAACGCTAGGGCATGAGAATGAAAGGGCTTGCCATTGCGCATGAGATTATCAGAGATGATAAGCAGAGGCTCTGAACATGATTGGAGAATGTGTGTAAAGCACGGTTGCCCTTTTGTGTATCTCCCTGCTAATGCGGTTCAATGTGACCCACTGAATTGTGGGTAAGGAGCTGAGGTTGTGTGATAATATTGGGAAGTTACATTCAGATACAAGACTGATGCTTGCTCTTTTTTTTTTTTTCTTCTTTTTTCTATTTTTTGGAGCTGGGGACCGAACCCAGGGCCTTGTGTTTGCTAGGCAAGCGCTCTACCACTGAGCTAAATCCCTAGCCCGACGCTTGCTCTTAAAGGCAGTATTTCAGTAGACAGAAAATCAGTGGCCAGAAGGAAATGACAGGTGGAGAAAGTGTATCAAGTCTGTGCATTGTACTTTAGGTGTTTATTTCTCCTTCTTGAAAAATATAGTTATTTTTTCAACTAACCAGTTTATTCTAGGAACGTACACAGAGATGTGTATGTGACAATAATAGTTTCCTCCAGAGTCCCTGCAGCCTAGAGCCCCTCTGCTATGCTTTGAGTGTCTCCTTCCAAGCTCCTTTTGAAATTTATTTCTTGAAGTAAGGGCCTTGAGGGGTGA